>NC_091469.1:296686131-296838631 GCF_036971445.1 Narcine bancroftii | reverse complement strand
AAAGGGCCTACCCTGTATTCTTAAACTATGCCCTCTAGTCCTCGTCTCCCCCATCATTGGGAACAAGTAATCAGACTTCACCTTGTCTATCCCCCTGATGATTTTGTATACCTCAATCATGTCCCCCCTCATCCTTCTAAACTCCAATGGATACAAGTCCAGTTTTTCTAGCCTTGCTGCATAAGACAACCCTGCCATCCCTGGAACTAACCTTGTAAATCTGCGCTGCACACCCTCTATAGCTAGTATGTCCTTCCTCAAGTTTGGAGACCAGAACTGGACGCAATACTCCAGGTGGGGTCTCACCAGGGCCCTGTATAACTGCAGAAGGGCGTCTCTGTTCCTATACTCCAATCCCCTCTTTATGAAAGCCAACATTCCATTTGCCTTCTTCACAGCTTTCTGAACCTGCATGCTAGCCTTCAGTGACCGGTGAACAAGTACATCCAGATCCATTTGCACTTCCCCACTCCCTAGCTTGTCTCCATTTAAATAATACTCAGCTTTCCTATTACTTCCCCCAAAATGAATAACCTCACATTTGTTCACATTGAAATTCATCTTCCATTTAGCCGCCCACTCCTCCAGCCTGTCCAAGTCCCTCTGCATTTTCCTTACATCCTCCTCACACCCCACACCGTCACCCAGTTTAGTGTCATCTGCAAATTTGCTCATGTGATTTATAATCCCCTCATCCAAATCATTAACATAAATTACAAACAACTGAGGACCCAACACCGATCCCTGAGGCACTCCACTCATCACATCCTGCCATTCTGAAAAAGACCCATTTACTCCAACCCTTTGTTTCCTATCTCTTAACCAATTTCCTATCCATGTCAGCACCTTAGCTCCAATACCATGCTCCCTGATCTTGCCCACTAGACTCCCGTGCGGTACCTTATCAAAGGCCTTCTGGAAGTCCAAATACACCACATCCACTGGCTCTCCCGAGTCCACCCTCTTTGTCACATCCTCAAAAAATTCCAGAAGGTTAGTCAAGCATGACTTACCCTTAAGGAATCCATGCTGACTAGCCCTTATACTATTATTACTGACTAAGTGTTCTGCTATTTCTCCTTTTATGATGGACTCCAAAATCTTCCCCACCACTGATGTCAGGCTAACCGGTCTATAATTTCCCGTTTTCTCCCTCCCTCCTTTCTTAAAAAGCGGCACCACATCAGCCACTCTCCAATCCTCAGCGACCTCCCCGGAATCTATGGAACTTTGGAAAATGTCGACCAGTGCCTCCACAATTTCCATAGCCACCTCTTTAAGCACCCTAGGATGCAGCCCATCAGGCCCTGGGGATTTATCAGCCCTCAGTCCCAACAATTTACTCATAACCTCCTGCTTCTGGATCCGGATATCCATTAGATCCCCTACCTCCCCAGTAAAGTTCCCCAAGTCTCTTGGTACCGCATGACCACTACCCCCTAACTGACTATAACCTATATCCTCCTTGGTGAAGACAGTTGCAAAGTATTTGTTAAATTCCTCTGCCATCTCCTCGTTTCCAGTAATAATTTCACCCTTGCCCATTTTCAAAGGGCCAATTTTAGACCGAACCAATGAATGTCAAAGGCCATATTCCAGAGAATGATACCCAACTATAGGTTTCTTACATTATGCATCAGGTTCTTGGATATTTATTCAGATAAAACATTTGTTTTCATCAGATGTCAACCCAGCTTGAATAAAATGCTGAAATTTTGTACAAGCAATGAGAGACCATAGAAACTCAGTGGATCAGGCAGCAACCAGGGAGAGAAATAGACAGTCAATATTTCATGATGGGGAAGGAGTCCTGACCTGAAACAGTGATTGTCCATTTCTCTTCATGAAATGCTGCCTGACCTGTGTCCCTCCAGCTTCTCATTGTTTGTTCAAGATTCCTGCATCTGCAGTTCTTGTTTTTCTCTTGTTCACTATTTTTGCCAAGGCATGCCTATTTTGAAGCATTACTCCCCAGTCTGAGACAAGAAAAAGAGACTCCATCCAAAGTGCTGTCAGTTCAGTTCTCTCCATGGATGCCATTGGCCCCCGAGTCCCTCATTGTCAGCTTCATTTTTTTTTTTAAATTGCAGGCCCGGTAGATTTGTATTGTCTTTTTTTTCAGCTGGTAGGTTCCTTTTTCCCACTTCCCTCAAATGTGTCCTTGGTTTTGTTGAGTCCTGTCTGGAGAAAATTACGTGTTTGGCCATGCCTCAGGTCATGTATTAAATATGAATACACAAAAGCACAAGAGATACTCAACAGGTCATGCAAGGTGCTCTTCATCGAGGTATGAGCAAAAGGCAGCCAGGTGCCAGAATCAAAAGATGGGGGGGGGGAGGGGGAAAAGGAGGAGAGGAAGGGGCAGGAAAACAGATTAACAGGCAAGAAGTTTTAGTGGGAGGGTAGAAGAGAAAAGGGGCAAGAAGTGATGGGGAGGGTGTAGCTCTGAATGGAGAGAAGAGGCAAGGGAAAGGAATGGAAAGGGGTGTGGAGCTGAATGAAAGGAGACAGAGGGATAGGGAAACAGAGTGGGGAGGGTGGTGGATAATCAGCAGGCTTTCCTGTTGAATAGGTATATTACATCAATGTTTTACCAGAATACTACAAAGTAATGTAATCTAACTGCCTCATCTGCCTTCATCGACATTTATTCTTATTTTGTTCACAATTCACAGCATTGCCAAATTTCATGTCATGTGCATATATATTAATGATGCCTGTATTATTGAAGTATCTCATGGACAGCACGAACTTGGCCTGCACATCAGAGAACTCCACTGTATACACCTCTTACAAAAAATCATTCACCACAATTATCCCTTGGTCAATATTGTAACTATCTTCTTGCTGAGCCTTTTATCTCATCAGCTTAGATTTTGCAAATGAACTTAATCAAGAGTCTTTTGAAACTCCTTTTCCTTCAAATAAAAATATGGCAGGCTCAGCATTTTATATATTGTAGTGAAGGCAACAGCTTGCAGGTGTGGCCAGCTTAAAATTTTCTTAAAATAATTAATATTATTTTCCCCTTGTCTGTACCCCAGCCCACCACAACCCAAACAAGCACCCACCCAAGCATTCACTTGATGGTACCGTCAGAAATGTGGTTGCACACCTAACTTACTGAGAAGGGGCCTATTGTTATGTGACAGATCAAATGAACAATTCCAAACTTCTTTCTCTGCACTGAAGGGATCATGTAAGAAGACAAATGGATTGCCTATCCTCACTGCTCTACACATTAAAACCCCTGGTATCCAGAATTCAAACAATTAGCAAAAAGAATTGAGGAATTTAAAAAATATAAATAAGAATAATCCAAAAATATAAAAGTAAATGTGCTCTAAGTAACACATAAACCCATAGGTCTCATCCCTTTTCTTTCCACTCACATACCACCTTAAGTAATTGCTTACTAACCACAGAGCACTTATGGCATCCTATGCAGGTGTATTAGTTAGGCATTGGAAGAGTAAGTGTCAAGCAACCAGTAAATACACTTTCATCTGGCATCCACCAATTCCCACATTGATCCCTGCAGAACATCACTGGCCACTCATCACAGATTTCTAATCAGAGAAACCCTGCAAGAACTACCCTCCGTCTTCAAATGGCCAGGCCAATTTTGAATCTGTTCTACTAAGTCAACTGTGGGTCCCATGTGCCTTTATCTTGATCCAGATTAGCCTACCATATTAAAGTTTATCTAGAAAATGTCTGTTTGCAAGACATGGTATGCCATGCTTGAACAAAGCTACATTATCTATTCCTATTGAGCCAAGCTTCTCCAAATGTGAGTAAAATCTATTGCTGAATCTTACATATGCTTTTTTTGTCTTTTTGACAATTTGAAACATCTCTCATCACCCTGTTCCTGAACCTTGGTAACGTTGTTTTTCTTATTCACTGGAATGTGTTGGTCTTGATTTCTCATTTGCTAGTCTTTAAATGAAACCCCCTTAACAAATTCTGCCCCATGTAAATCAAATGAAAAACAGTTAGCATGCCATTTAATTTTCATAATGAATGATTTGTTTTTTAAAAAAAGCAATTGCTTCACATAGAGCCAGTATACAGGAATAAAAAAAAACAGAATTATTTTCTGGTCCTTGGTATTTTAGCCCATATTTCAAAGTAGAGGTGTACTTTTTCAATTTGTCTTCTAATACATTGCCAATCTGTTATTAAACCAACTCCATTGTGGGGCCCAATCATTCATTTCAGGTGAAGACAGTATGTGGATGGCAATTTGGCCAGTTCCCTTCAACTATGATGTTCTGCCCTGTTATCATTACAGAGATAATTACTAATGTCTGAAAACATATTAAATTTATTGAGCAATTCTGTGCTCCCAGCCATGTGAATGCAAACCTGCTGTTTTCTTTATTTTAGAAATGATTATAACCAACTGTTCATATCGTAAGCATATGATGAAAAGATAAATATAATGCTGCCCAAGGGAAAATAGAAATGTGAAATTTGAGACATTACAGAGAAGATTCAAGGCTGGCACATTCCCTGAATAATGTAGGATAATCAATCCCCGATTAGCTGTTGTGTCGGTGCCATGATCAGATGGACCCAGAATTTACCTTTACAAATTTTCAATTTATTGGGTGGTAAAGCAGTTAGAACAATGCTATTACAACACCATCGAATCTGGCGCTGTCTGAAAGGAGCTTGTACATTCTTCCCATGTCCATGCGGGTTTCTTCCAGATGCTCCGATTTCCTCCCACCCTTCAAAACACATGGGGTTGTAGGTTAATTGGTGTATTTGGAGGCCATAGGCTTGTGAGCCAGAAAAAGGCCTGCTAATGTGCTGCATGTCCAAATGTAAAAATCTAATGATTATTTTTAACATTACAATTATATTGATTGAAACAGTTCTCCTTGCTTTCTGTTTGAATTCATGCTTCTTTAAATTTGCCAGGATAGAAGATTTCCTTTGGTGCAATCAATGAACGGTACAGTCCAATTCCAAGTCCAGTTCCATACAAGTCATTCATCTCCTCATTTTGTCTCCCTCCACTTTAATTTCGTTTGTCTTTCACTCACCTTGCATTTCACCTTTCAAAAGTCCATTTCTTTCTGTCTTCCTGCTAATTTTCTTTTTATCCATTTTACGTCTTTTTGATTTTCTTCACTGGACTCTTGTTTCTTTCTCGTCCCCTTTGCCTTCTCATCTTCCTATTCTTGGTTCTCCTGCAGATTTCAGCTCTGCTCCGGCACCTCAGGAGGTCACTCCAGGCACCTCCTTGTCACCATTTTTGGTGAACTCCAGCACCTTAAAAAAATTAGTGCTTCACCTCTGCATTCCTGGCCTTCTACATACATTCCTCTCTTCTCTTATACCTATACTTATCATTCTTTGACTGGGTATTTCTCCCTTACCTGGCTCCTCTCCTTTTGTTCTGTCCACTCACTTTTAGTGTTCCCTCCATCTTTGTTGCCCCTCCCAACCCCTTTCCAAGTTCAAGACTTGAGAACAACACTGAGACTGATATTCCAGTGCAATGTGAAGAGAGCACTGCATCTTTAGAGGTGCTCATTTTCTAACGAAGTGTTAAATTTTTTTAGAAGGAAAACTGGTATAATTTCCCGAAACTGGCCAATATTTATGCTGCGTTCACAATTAATTAAAAAATGATTGTTGATCACTAACGCATCACAAACTAGGAACATAGGAAGTAGGAACAGGAGTAGGCCAAAAATGGCCCATTGAGCCTGCTCCGCCATTCAATAAGATCATGGCTGATCTAATTTATGACCTAACTCCACCTACCTGCCTGCTCCCCATATCCCCTAATTCCTCTATCATGTAAAAATTTATCTAATCGAATTTTAAATATGTTTAATGAAGCAGCCTCAACCACTTCCCTGGTTAGAGAATTCCAAACATTCACTACTCTCTGGGAAAAACTATTTTTTCCTCATCTCTGTCCTAAATCTACTTCACCCGAATCTTGAGACTGTGTCCTCTCGTTTTAGTTTCCCCGGCCAGCTCAAAAAACCTTCCTACATCTATCCTATCCATACCCTTCATAATCCTATATGTTTCTATAAGATTTCCTCTCATTCTTCTGAATTCGAGCGAATACAATCCTAGATGATTTAATCTTTCATCATAAGTCAACCCCTTCATCCCAGGGATCAACCTAGTAAACCTCCTCTGGACCATCTCCGAAACCAGTATATCCTTCCTCAAATATGGAGACCAGAACTGGACACAGTACTCCAGGTGCGGTCTCACCAGTACCTTATACAGTTGCAACATTACCTCCCTACTCCTGAATTCAATTCCTCTAGCGATGAAGGCCAACATTCCATTTGCCTTCTTAATAACCTGCTGCACCTGCAACCTAACTTTTTGCGATTCATGCACAAGCACTCCCAAGTCCCTCTGCACAACAGCATGCTGTAGTTTTTCACCCTTTAAATAATATTCAGCTCTTTTATTTTTCTTGCCAAAGTGGATAACCTCACACTTACTAACATTGTACTCCATCTGCCAGACCTTTGCCCACTCATCCAGCTTAACTATATCCCTCTGCAGACTCTCCACATCCTCATTACAATTTGCTGTTCCACTCAATTTGATATCATCCGCAAACTTGGCTACACCACATTTTGTCCCCTCCTCCAAGTCATCAATGTAAATGATGAACAGTTGTGGGCCTAACACTGACCCCTGTGGCATCCCATTTACCACTCTTTGCCAACCTGAAAAACTCCCATTTATCCCCACTCTCTGCCTCCTGTCAGACAACCAATTTTCAATCCAGGCCAATATATTTCCCTGGACTCCACTTTCCTGTAACTTACTGATAAGTCTCTTGTGCGGCACCTTATCAAACACTTTCTGGAAATCCAAATGTACAACATCAACCTGTTCCCCTCTATCGACGGCACCCATTATATCCCTCAAGGAATCCTAACAAGTTTGTCAAACTGTGAGATATTGCAGTGCTACTGCACATTGTAAATGTGGTTACGCTTCAAATGTATTCCACTGACTGGTGAGTGACTTGAACTATCAGTAAAGGGAAAGGTGTTGCATAAACCTCAGTCTTTCTTGCTTTCAGAATCACCTCACTCCTTTTCACCTCCATTTTCATCGCTTCCAATTCTCTATTATATTTCTCATTCTCCTCTTTCACAAGTTTTTCATTTCTCTCTCCTTGACACATATTCATTCTTACTTTCTGACACTCACTGCTGTGGCACTCTCTCTCACGACTTCAGTATTCCATTTTATGGGCTGCAGCGGATGTTCCTGGTCCAACATCTGGTACTCAGCCCTCGTGCTCCAGAGAAATGGACTGAGATCCCATTGCACCAGCTGGATAATTAGCTATTTTTAAATATAATCGTAAGCTCCCCTCAAAATGACAAAGTTGAAAAAACTGGATTGTCAACTGTCCAATAAATGTCCCTCAGGGAAGGACAAACTGTCATCCTTACCTGGTGTTTCTGTTTGTGTTAGGAATTTTTTTTTTGGAATTGTGAGCTTACTCCCACTTCAATATCTGGTTCTGTCAAGACTAATGTGGGTTTCTATCATAGGCTCAGCATGAGGTCCCTTAAGGGACAGGTGGGTAGGCAACTTTTGAGGTGCTGTACACTCTCTCCACAGTTTTCAGAATGCTTCTGTCTATTCCAATGCAGGAAATCAAGGTAAAGGTAATAACTACATTTAAAATGAAACATACATGAAATCCTTTAACTTTTTGTCTACTGTAAGGCAGGAAGAGAGTCACCATTTTCTACAGTACCCCCTACACAGCACCCGGTGTTCCTAGGCAGTCTCCCCTCCAAGTACTGACCAGTCCAGAGTCTGCTTAGCTTCCGAGATCAGACAATCTTAGGCATTTTCAGGCTATTGGTGTTGACAGGTTATTTCAGCCCACGAGTCCAAGCCACCCAATTTACACCCTATTAACCTACATTCCCGGTATGCGTTGGATGGTAGGAGGAAACCAGAGCCCTGGAGAAAACGCAGCGAACATAAAAGAAGGTACAAACTCCTTACAGACAGCACAGGATTCAAACCCAGGTCTGGTCCTAATCGCTGGCACTATAAAGGCACAGCGCTAAATGCTACACCAACCATGTCGTCCAGACTCTTTGCATGTGAGTTAGTGAAAATGTTGCATTTCCTCAATGAAGCTCTCTGCTGATCATTTTTATCTTTTATTCTATCCACTTGGTACTTTTTCCCCCATTCACAGATCTCAGAATTTTGTTTTGAGATTCTCCTGTGGTGCATGACAGCAAAATAGCTCATTTCATGTAACTTGGCTTCAAAGGGCACAGAAATAGATACAAGTGTTGGAGAAACATCCCCATAACATCCAGAGGAGGTTTAGGTCCAAAATGCTGGTTATACATCTTCGCCTCCTCTGGACGCTGCAGGGCTTGCTGAGTTTCTCCGGCACTTTTGTGTATTTACTACATTCAGAGCATCTGCAGACTTTCTTGTTTCACTTCAAATGACACAGATGTTGGTTCACGTACCTTTTCAATGAAATGTGAACCAACACCAGTGGCCAGTGTGGCCTATATGCGAGTCCAGACCCACTAATGTGCTTGATTGCCAATTCTCCTAAGTCTATAGAGCTTAGATATGGTGATGTGGCCAGCAAGATCCACATATTTGTAACGGTAAATACATTTTAAAACTTGGCTCATTACAGGTGGCAATAATGAGGCACTGGAGGGACTCAATAGGCAAAGCTGCATCTGTGGAGAGAAATGGACAGCTTTGGGCAGGACTCATAAGAATAAGGAAGCAAGGGGAGATAATGAGCATAGCAAAGGGAGAGATCCAGGGAGGGGCTAAGATGTAATAGGATATTGAACAAATGAAGTGGGAGAAATTAAACAAGAAGGGGAGTAGGGATAGAGACCACTGGGGAGGTGGGTGAAAGTAGAAGGGATGGCGAGTGAAAATCAAGCTCTGTAATAGTCAAGGAGAAAGGGAATAAGTGAAGAAGAGATGGAACAGTGGAACTGGATGGATGTTGAAATTGAAAATATTATTGTGCATACCGTTGGGTTGTAGGCGACATCTGAAGCTGTTCTTCAGTACCGAGCTCATAACTACTCTTACCTTTAGTTCTCTCACCATCAACTGGAATATTTTCTGCAGCAATTGCCCAAGGGAGCAATGCAAAATTGAAGGGAGAGAGACTGGACTAACACTGATGGGAAGTCAAATCAACACAGTAGCACGTGGAGAGAGGTAGGAGGACAAGTCCCTACAATGTGAAAGGAGAAGGGAGCAAATGGCTCAGATAGGGAGTAGTTTGACAATGCCAGCATTTGAGAGGGAGCCAATCAACAATGCAGAAATGTTGAGGCTTGAAGGTACTGAAACTGGCAATTGAAGGTCAAAGTATTGGAGCCCTGAGCTTAGTCATCAAAATCACTGAAGTTGGTGGAGATCGGTAGATAATCCAGCCAGAAACCAATAAGCAGCCCTGTGCATTTTAAACTCACATTATTTATTTGTGTAGGTAGACCATAACTATCATAAATTAGAACATTACATTTACAGGCTTTAAAAAAAATGTTAAATCTCAGCTTTGTTCCATATACAGAAGAGGGCAAGTATGTTTTGTGAATAGTATAGCACCCAAGGTACAGGTTGACTCATGAAGGGGCATTAATCTACAAATAGACACTAAGCTTCCATGGGTATGTTTAATGATTTCATATCAATTCATTTCAGATTTATGTGTTTGATATGTTGGAAATATTTATTGTTTGCAGTTTTTTTTCCAATCCCTGAAAAAATAAAGCTGGCATTTCAGTTTGCTTTACAAAAGATTTATGCTCACATTCTCCTGCACTGTTCATGTTCATTTTCCTTCTTGCTTGTTCCTGATTGGCACCCTGTTCCTCCTGCTTTATTGGCTACTTATTTATTGGAAGTCTTTGTGTCATTTTAAAGGAATCAGCTATATCTGTGATTTGCTGTTATATTCACAAAATGAAATTTGACCTGATCACCCTGTAAACAAGATAAGACAGTTTGAATGTTTGGTCACTGAAGTATAACAAACATTTTTTCCATTAATTATGGATGTGGGTCAGTGATTAATTTTCAGCAGAAGTGGACAGCGAGTTGCTAGAAGTTGGCCGAACAGATTATAAGAGTCGAGGGATATTTTAAGATCAGCTAACCATTAATGGAAGAGTGTCTCATAATAAATGCAAGTAACCAGTGGGACAAAATGGGAAAAAAAAATCCACAGAATAATGCAGTTGCTGCTGTGGGACAGAAGGTGGTCATTCAACCCATCAAGTCTGTGCTGGCTCCTTGGAGAGCAATCCTGCCAATCCCACTCCCCTGTTCCTTCCTCACAGCCCTGCAGGTTATTCTTCCTCAAGTCACTTGCTATTTCTCTTCATTAATTCCTTCTACATCACCTCTTAAGCAGATTAGCCATAAACTGCGTGAAATTGTTTTTGCAGTTTTTTAGCACAATTTTAATTGGGTGATTATAGTCGGTGGGGGGGGGGGGGGGGGGGGTTAACTAAACTGTCTAATTTCCCCTACTTAAATGACTCTTGGTCTTGTACACTTCTATTAAATCTCATCTCCAGGGAAACAACCAGTTTCTTCAACCTAATTTTAGAGTCGTAATTCTTCATACCTGTAACTATACTAGTAAATTAAAAACTACAGATACTGAACATCTAAAATAAAAACAGAAAATGCTGCAAATACTCAACAGTTTAGGCAGCCCCTGAAGAAAGAGAAGCGTCGTTAAAGTTTCCATTTGAATACTCAATAGACTTTGACCTGAAATGTCAATTCTGGTTCTCATTGCACAGATAATGCCTGAGCATTAAAGTATTTTCATCACTTTCTGTTTTTAGTTCATCATTTTGATCATCTTTTCTGCACTTTCTTTAGATCTTCACATCCTACTTGGAGTGGGGGGAATAGAATTGGAAATAATACTCTACTTAGTGCTCAACAGGTGTTTTAAAAAGCTTCATCATAACCTCAATAACATTTCATTTGATGAAAATGTATTCTTTGCTATGGTCATTGTCATTAACACATTTAGTCTCTGCCTCCACTAATGAAGAACAGAACCCCATTGGATTCACTAACCTCTCCCTCAGCCCACCTTCCCTCCATTATGAAATATTGCACAACTATAGATGGATCCCTCTAATCAAGCACTGCACCACAAAAATCTTCACAGTTTCTCCTTAATCCATCCGTGACTGTTTCATTTCCTACTTTTGAAATTATTGTCGAGGTAGCAGGTGAAGGCTGGGGACTGAAGAAGTGGAGGAAGAGAGATAACATAGCACTGCTTGGAAGGGTGGTACTGTTCCTCTGAGCTCTATACAGGAAGGATTTTCTTTAATTTATAAAAACTTCTCTGTGGGATTTTCACTGTCCATCCAACTGGTGTCCATCAGGAATAGCTTCAAACCACTGTGGTCTGCAGTACATCAAATCAACCTAATTAATTTTGATTTGTAATATTCCTGTGTGCTTCTGTGGGAAGTTATATTCAGATTACAGAGTGGGAAACAAAGCAGTTTCATTTTAACTGCTCTGATTCCCTTACCACCTCTCTGCCTCCACTTCTCACTCCACTAGAAAATTCCTTTCTCAGCAGAGAGATATTTCCAAAATGATTTTTGTATGAGTGTAACTCAGAGTAAACAATACTTCTAGCCATATGTTGTGCCACCAGGTTTTTTTTGGAGTTATATAAAATTATCATTAGCTGTAACACTTCTGTAGCATATTTGTATTTTCATGAAAGGAATCTGACTTGGAGAACCAATCAGCTTGACTGCGAATGGGGGATAATTTATCATGCATGAATGAACCAAACCACCCCAGTTAATTACTGTATATCGCCACTGATGTTATCAGCAAACTCAGTTGGTTATGCTTAATAACATTGCCAAATCAATTTCCTTCATCATTAATTTAGAAGGACATGCCAATAATAAAAAGGACCTTTAAATTAAAGTGGTATTTATTTTAAAAAGGAGTATAATCATCAGTAACAATTTTTAACTGATTCAATGTAAAATAACTGGTGAGGTAACGTTTCCCCACCCCCCCCCCCCCTCACCGAGTTATTTTGGAATTAACCTCACATGCATGGCTAATTGATTCAATAACTAACACTTCTCTTATGCTGCTTCTTGCAGCTGATATTCAAAATTCAGTGGCTCTTAATCTTTCTCTACAATCCTTGTTTCATGAGGCAAGTTCTTATGTCTGAAATATCTTTTGCATTGGCTTCTTCCAACAGTCTCCTCTGAAGTAAATTATGGTTCCATCCCTTACCCATTCACAAGATGAATTTGCATGCATTATGCCAAAGATTCACGACTGTCTCCGCATGAAGTGTGGTGGAAGACATGAACCTGTTTCTCCCTTCACATTCAGAACTATTTGAAATGCACAGAAGAGGAAGCTGAAACCTTTTAAGAATTTGTTGAAAAATTGGATGGTAAAGTGGCAGATGGAGTTTAATCTGGGCAATTGTGAGGTTTTGTATTTTGCAAGGTCAGATGCGAGAGGGTAGGACCCCGAGGAGCATTAATATTCCGAGGGATCTACAGATCCATAGCTCCCTTAAAATATCAGCACAAGTGGATGGGATGGTAAAGAAGGTACACAGCATTTGCCTTCATTGGTTGGGGCACTGACTATAGAAGTTGGCCAAGTCACATTGCAGCTGCCTAAAACTTTAATGAGGCATATTGCATCCATTCTGGTTGCCACACAAAAGGAAGGGTGCAAAGGTTTAGAGGTATGTAGAAGCAATTAACCAGGCTATTACGTGGATTGGAAACTATTAGTTATCAGGAGAGGTTGGACAAACTTGCATTGTTTTCCCTGAAGTGTCGGAGGCTGAAAGGAGACCGAATAGAAGTTTATAAAATAGAGAAGGTACATAGTCAGAGATTTTTTTTCCCTAGGATGGAAATGTCAAATAATAGACCTGTAAAGTGCAAGGGTGAACATTAAGAGGGGAAATGCAAGGCAGGTGTTTTTTTTTGTTTTTTGTGTTTTTTTTAAACACAGAAGAGTGGTAGATGCCTGGAGAGATGGTACAAGCAAATACTAATGTGACATTGAATCCTTTGGACCAACACAAACAAGCAGAGACTAGAGAGATAGGGATGGACCATGCGCAGGCAGATGGAATGAATTACAATGGCATTATTGTTAGCACAGATTTGGTGAGCTGAACAGCCTGTTCCTGTACTGAGTTGTTCCACGTTCCTGTAAATAAATTGTCCTGAAAGCAGCCAGCTTGGATTTCACTACCATCTTCATGTTTTCAGATATTTTTTAAGTGGAAAAATATCACTATTTTCTTTGGTCCCCATGAATAACATCAGTAGTATCTAGGGGAGATGGTGGTGGGGAGGAGAATGAAGAAGTGTTAAACCAGAAGTTGCTCAGGAGAGTTAGGTCAGGCCCTGGTTCTGTGGACTGAACTGTCCTGACAAGGCATGGCTCTGTGTGAGTGACCCAAGCATTTCACAAGCATTGTAGAGCAAATAACCTTGTCTCAAACAACTTCAGCGAATTGCACAACCCAGACATTAGAAACGGGCCACATTCAGTGATCCGGCTTTTGATTAAATTCTTCTTTAGTTCCTGCCAAAAGCAGAGTTTCCCCAGCTGTTGGCTGCAGCTCTTCCCCTGGCTGAGCCGGACTGTCTGCAAATTAGCTGTTAATACCCATTTCGTCAACTACCCATTTCCTCCTTTAAAGCATTGCCTGAGTGTGGCACGATCAATGACCACCCGCAGACACAAAGCAAGTAGTCAAAGACTTCATTAATCAGAAAACCTTGGCATGCCTCAACATTCCGCTGGCTCATGTCCAATGCAGGTATGAGGGAGGAGACTAGGGATCTTACAGGGAGGAGCTACAGGTATAGAAGGCGGGCCAGCCTGCCCAGTCCAGCGAGGTCATGCCTGCAGTACCACATTCACCAAACTAACTCAAACCTAGTCTCACCTCACCTGCTGCCTCATCCATGTATTTGTATTTTCTAGACATGATGATCCCAATTTTAACCCTTGATGTGTTTAATTTAGACATACAGCCCGGTAACAAGTCCTTCCAGCCCATTAGCCCACGCTGCCCAATTATACCCAAATGACTGACAACCCCTAGAATGTTTTGAAGGGTGGGAGGAAACTGTAGCACCTGGGAAAGCCTATGCAGACATGAAGGGAATGTACAAGCTCCTTACAAACCGTGCCAGATTGCAACCCTGGTCGCTGGCACTGTAACAGCATTGCGTTAACCACTACGCTAACTGTGCCATGACTCGCTCCCTTATCAAGAAATCCATTAACAATGATGGTCTGATCCTGATATGCACTGAATCCAATTCTCTCATCACCCTTGCTGACTGACAGTGATAAAGATGCATTGCTCCAATTATAGAGGGTACTACATTGGAATATTGTGTCTGATCTCACAACTAAGATCAGGATATGCTTATCAGAAAGAGACCACAGATAAATGATTAATTACTGAAATAGCACAGGAGATTGTTCTGAGGTGAGAGATAAGTTTCATCTATTTGCAAGAAGACTTTGCATGCCGTGGTCAAAAAAATCATGAAGATCTCAGCGGTTTCTCCAACGTTTATATTGGTAAACTTCGACCTTGGACTGAAACTCACTTGGACTATTTCTGAAACTCTTGTTCCTTATCTGGATCTCTGCCTCCATCTTGGGAGTCAATAATATCTGCAATAAACTGGAGATTTCCACAACTAACTCAACTACACTTCCTCCCACCTTATCTCATTGAGGCATAGAGCCTGGAAACAGGCCTTTTGGTCTTCACGATTTCTGCCAGCTCCAACTGGACCACTCCACTAGCAGCATCTTCACCTTTGTCACTCTCCTTTTGGACCACTCTCTCCATGACTCCCCAGTCTTCTTGTCCCTTCCCACCTACTCTCCCTGTCCCTGCTACTTTCCCCTACAACTAGAGGAGAAGCAAAACTTATTCCTGCATCTCCTCCCTCACCACCATCCAGGGACCTAACCAGCCATTCCTGGTGATGCGGAGATTTACATAACCCTCCTTAAACCTGCTCTATTGTATTTGGAGCTCATGTAAATAATTATGGGGCTCCTGCTGTACTAAGTAGGCAAATAAGAATTAATAGCTTAGTAGATAAAGCAATCCACAGCTGCTGCAGAATGTGGTATGACTAGAATGGGATGGGAGTATGAGGCAAGTGATATGGCATATAAAAACATTGATGGGAAGGTTACTCTTCATGGAAACTGCAAAGGACAGGAGTAGCATAAACATTAGATTGCCAATTAGTGAAAAACATGTAAAACTGCACTAGCATCCGTCCAAAGGACTATAGAAGTTGTACAAGGATACTGTGTACTGAGTGAGGTTCCGTGTAGGGAACGAGTTACATTGTTTACTCTCTTTGTACTCCTCACTCCCACTGGTGTAATTCAATAAGGAAGTGATTATACACTCTTTCATTCTGCTATTGTTAGTTTTATTACAGCGCAGGTCAACTTTAACACTAACAATATGCATCCTCTTCATTGACAAGTCCAAATATAGACTAGATATCCGTTTTGCAAAGCACCTATGCTCTGATTCCAATGGCCATCCTAAGCCTCCAATTGCATGTCATTTCAGCTTCCCTTGCCATTTCCCACAATCACCCATCTGTTCTTAGCCTTCTCAACTGCCATGGTGAAGCCAAACATAAATGAAAAGAACTATACCTCGAGTAGCAGATACTTTCACATTACAGGTATCCCACTCCCCCATCTCTGCCCTATGTCCCTTTCCCACTCTCACCAGATTATATCTCCATTATTTCCAATTTTCCATCCCTCTCTCCTCCTGTTGTTTCCTCAATTCAATACTCTCCCCCACCTGGTTCCATCCGCCCCCTCACCCACATACCTCAGCATCTTGGATTTGTCCCTGGTCCACCTTTCCTATCCTCTCCCCCACATTGTTCCATCTGCCCATCACTCCTCCCTTATCTAGCTCCATTTATTACCTACCTTTCTCCACTTGGTTCCACCTACCTTTTTTACTCCCATCTTTTGATTCCATCTGTCACCTTTTGCCCTCAGTCCCAAAATTTCCATCTTCCCCTCTGTCATCTGACTCCCTCTGCCATCATCCCAGCCCATCTGGTTCCACCCATCACACCAAAGCCTCTGTCTCACCCCTCCATCACACTTCCATATATTAGCTATCTGCCCTCTCCACTCTCAGTCGTGGTCCAGATGCAAGGTCTCGACCTAAAATGTCAACCATCCTTTTTCCTCCACAATGCAGAGCTCAACTCATTGAATTCTTTCAGCAGTTTGGTTTTTTTTTGTTCCAAATTCCAGAATTCCCAGTCACTTAACTCCAACTTTTGCCATTTCATTTTGTTCAAAGGTGCAGGTTCAATACCGTAGGTTTTCAGTTTTATCATAAGGTCTGATGCTGGAACATTCTTCTGAGTTTCTGGAAGTTCTCCCCATGCATTGTAAGTTGTTCAATAGATGTAACCGTGTCTGTGACTGCGGAGATATAGACAGGTTAAGTAAGTGGGCAAGGTCTGGAAGATGGAATATAATGTTGGTAACCGTGAGGTTATTCATGTTGGGAGGAAAAATGATTATTTAAATAGCAAGTACTTGTAGCATGCTGGTGCATGAATTGCAAAAAGGTCAGTTTGGAGGTGTAGCAGGCAACAGGAAGGCAAATGAAATGTTGGCCTTCATTGCTAAAGGGATTGAGTTTAAGAGCAGGGAGGTTATGCTGCAACTGGCTGGGTTCTGGTGAGACCGCATTTGGAGTACTGGTTGTAATTCTGGTCTCCTTACTTGAGGAAGGATTTACTGGCCTTGGAGGCAATGCAGAGGAGATTCACTAGATTAATTTCAAAGATGAGGGGGAGAGACTATGGCGGGGGGGAGGGGATTTGATGATGAGAGTGGATCTTTTAGAAACGAATATGTGGTAAACCACTGTTATGCGCTGATCAGCCTGCTGCTGGCTAGACATGCCTCGAGACCAATCCTACCCATAGCCATTTTAAATGCTTCCCATTTCACCCTGCCTTGATTTCAATGAGGTTGATGGCTGTTCCAGTCTATAGTTAATAAAAGCCTTTCAGTTTCACAACTTCAGTCTTCTGTGATTATTGATGATGCATCAGTATAACATTATGAAAGTAATAGATAAGACAGAGATAGACAAGCTTTTTTCCACTGGTAGGTGAGACAAGAACCAGGGGGCATAGCCTCAAGATTCAGGGTAGTAGATTTTGGATGGTGATAAGAAAGAACTGCTTTTCCCAGAGGATGGTGATTCTATGCCTCTGGAAGCAGCGAAGGCCATCTCAGTAAACATGTTTGAGACAAGATTGGATAGAGTTTTGCACAGTCAGGAAATTAAGGGATATAGGGAAAGGCAGGTAGCTGGAGATGAGCCTATCATCAGATCAGCAATAATCTTATTGAATGGCAGAGCAGGATCGATGGGCTGAATGGTCTACTCCTGCTTCTTTTGTTCGAATACTCTCATGTGACATTCTGCAGTAGCTGAAATCCTCTTATTGTGACCATTCTGTTCCATCACACAAATGAAGCAGGGGAAAAAAATAATTGATCAATATTGCTATAATTTGAGACAATGTTTTGCCAAATGTGTACGTTCGGATTCAGAACAACAGCTAAAAATGCAGATCCTTGAATAATAGACATCTAAACAAATTCAAAACTATCCAAGTCACTTGAGTTGTGAAGATTTTTGCCAAGAAATGTTAATGTGCAAAGAACAAAGAGTATTATTGTGAATTGGATGGCAAGAGAAAATGCAAATGATAGAGCAGAACTTGAAACTGCTTCCAGAGAACATTCACTGGCATCATTAACTTAAATTGAACTTAAAACAAGGTCATTGCTGTGAAAGTTGTCTATATAAAGCTAATGTAAAACAATTTAAGTTAAATTGAAAGAGTTTGCTGTTCAGCATGAGAACCTATCAGATAATCCAAGAAATGTTGATGCCAATGCAGAAGCCAACAACAACATTGATGACCCTGAGTGGGCATTTGTTATTCAATGCACTCATCAGAGCAGTCAACCATGGTTAAGTGAGCATTTACAACTCATGAATCAGTGTACTCATTGATAGAAGCATATGCATCAAAGTGATACATGAATGTATCTTCAAAATGCCTTTCTCAGTGAGAAAATGGCAGGATATTTCATTACTGTGACAATTTTCACTAAATTTACACGATACACAAAATATAAATCGAAAAATGTTAACAGTACTCTGTGCAACTCCTTATGATTTTGATACTCTTCTGACACAGGATCAGCTCTTCACATAACAGAGATTATGCAATGCTACAAATGACTGATATGAGTGAAGAAAAGGTTTTAGATGGGGGTGCTAAACAAGATGATGCCAAATGAAACTGAAGCTGTAACAAAGAATGTTGTTACTTTACCCTTGTATATTAGAGCAATTAAGTCAGAAAAAAACTACATTCAAGTGATAGAAAAATGCACCATCTAGTGATATTGTATGTACCCTGCAGCATTTGTGCAATTGGAAAAAAAATAAACTCAATTACATTTACCCCAGATCTCAGATTTATTGTCAGAGTACATTCATGACATCCCATACAATCCTGAGATTCTTTTTCCTGTGCACAAGGGAGAATTACTACCTATAGGAAGTGCAAAAAAACTGTACACAACATACATATGTAAACAAATAAAGAAATGTAAACAAACTGACTGTGCAATAGAGAGAAAAAAAGTGCAAAAGTAAGAGTCCTTAAATGAGTCACTGATTGAATTTATTGTTGAGGAGTCTGACGGTGGAGGGGGAGCAGCTGTTCCTAGATCCTGGTGGTGTGAGTCTTGTGGCATGTAAACCTCTTTCCTGATGGTAGCAGTGAGAACAGACCGTGTGCTGGGAGGTGTGGATCCTTGATGATTGCTGCTGGTCTCCTACTGCAGCGTTCCCCGTCAATATTCTCAATGGTGGGGAGGGTTTTTCCTGCGATGTCCTGGCCCGTGTCCACTATCTTTTGCAGGGCTTTCTGCTGAGGGGTATTGGTGCCCTCATACCAAACTACGATGCAGCATATCTGTAGAAATTTGCCAGGGTTTCCGATATCATACCAAACCTCTACAGGCTCCTGAGTAAGTAGAAGTGCTGATGTGCTTTCTTCACAATTCCATTAGCGTGTTGGATCCAGGAAAGATCTTTTGAGGTAGTGGCTCCCACTTAACTCATGCTGTCATTTAGAAATCACTGACTGAATGCATTATAGATATTGCTCATAAAGACCACCATGCAATTGTGAAACTAAACAACCATCAAAGGAAAGATTAGTTTGCCAGAAATAGATCAATGCACACTCAACAACTGCTCAACATGTCAAGCAACCACCAGTTTATATCTACTAACACCAATGCAAATGCCATAGATTCTCAAAGAACCCTGGGTTAGTATTGATTTTGCAAATGTACATTCTATGATCACTTACATCCCTGGTAGATTCTTCTCTGAAAAAAAACTTTTCTTCTGTGACACCTACATTCTAAAGCTTGCTCATATTTGCATCACTTGGGTTTACTGCAAATAATGAGGATGGATAATGGAACAATAACTTCAAGAACTTTGCAAACAATTTAGCTTTCACATATTACAAAACCACAACTGTGAGGTGAAAAGATTTGTGCAAATACTGAAGAAAATTACCTGCACTTCTATGCCATGAGAAATCATGAAAGGAGAAAGCTTATAGGTTTTAATGTAATCAGAGCACTGCTGTTCACCATGACAGTAGTGGTACACTTCTTTTTGCATACAAGCATTTGAGAGGTACCATTTGACATCGATGATCTACATGTATGTGAAAGTAATAGAGCCAAGAATACCATGAAAGCAAACTGCAGAGAAACACAAAGTGTTGACTTTCACCATTTCTGCTTGGGGATGCTGATTTTATGAAATGCAACAACCATGTAGGCAACTCTACAGCCATACACAGGTATTGTCATAAAATAATCTTTGATTACTATATCATGCATCTTGCAAAATGTGTCACACTTCACTGCACTCATTGAATGAAAATATGTATTCTGAAGATTGAAGAAAAAAATAAGCTACCTTAATTGATTCAACAGCCAACAATTTAAAATGACGAGGCACAATGCCCGCATGAACAAAGGTGTCTTCCCTAAATCAGAGTCTTTTCAACAAAGTGATATAATGACTGATTAAGGTGAGTGATTGTTTTAATTAAAAAAGAAAGAACTGTTATGTTATGTTGCACATATATGGAGGTATAGAGGTTTATTTCATTTTCTTGTTATCTAATATATCAAAGTTAATTATTTGTAATTTACACCCTTGACTGTGAACTATTTTTTCATTTTAATAAATTTTGACAAAAACTGAGATTTCTGTAGATACAGGGAAGATGTTTGGAAATTATAATAACTTCCAAGAATACCAATTTTGTCATCCATATGACCTACAATAATTAATAGTTTTATAGTATCTTGATTTAAAAAAACAGGCTTCATTTACAGAAGATCAGTGTTGGATATTGTATATCCAGGAACTCACTTGTGTTTTCTTAATATGATTGAACCAGGTCAGTATTCAGTTCCAGTCTACATAGGTCTTCTGTAAACAATCAACCACAAATTATTCAGTCATACTTCTTGCATTTTTATGTGCTGCCTTGTGATT
The DNA here is from genome assembly GCF_036971445.1 of Narcine bancroftii. Taxonomy (NCBI): domain Eukaryota; kingdom Metazoa; phylum Chordata; class Chondrichthyes; order Torpediniformes; family Narcinidae; genus Narcine; species Narcine bancroftii. The sequence goes on along the minus strand of NC_091469.1, from coordinate 296,817,840 downwards.
AATCTTTATATTTTTATATTCTGTTAAATTTGCTATGGTTTGAGATATTCAGTTCAAACTACTGAGAATAATACCACGAATGAAAGGGTCAGCATTTGAGGAATGTTGTCGGCTCTTGGACTGTACTTGTTGGAGTACAGAAGGGTGGGGGCATTTTGAATGCTCAAAGGCCTGGACAGATGTGACAAGGATGTTTTTCATGGTAGGGGAGTCTAGGACAAGAAAGCACAACTTCAGCATAAAAGGGTGTCAATTTAAAACATAGATGCCAAAAGGTATCTTCAGTCAGAGGATTGTGAGTGTGTGGAATTTTGGGTGTAGTTAAGGCAGAGATTGGCAGGTATGTGACTAGTCAGGGCATTAAAGGCTCCAGGAAAAAAGCCGGGAAGTGGGGCTGAGAGGAAAGATGGATCAGCTCATGATAACATGGTGGAACAGACTTGATGGGCCTACTTCTGCTCCCATATTTTGTGTGATTGTGTGTGAGATACCAGCACAAGTTCAAAACATATTGCCAACATTCCTAGTAAAGACAACCAAAATATTGAAAGCCCCATCACACCCTGCATGCACACTCTTCTACCTCCCCGCATCAGGGAGAAGGCTTATGAATGTGAAAGCACATACCAGCAAGGTTAAAGACAGTTTGTCATCAGGCACCTGAATGAACCCCATAACAGAGCTATCATACTGACCTTGCATTATAATTCTATAATCTGTAGATTATGCTCTTTACCTGGTTCTTTGAATGTTTGAGACAGAGAACATTCTCACAGAGAACCCTTCTCATTCTGCTAGGTATTTTGTGACAATAAACAAAATACCTTGAGTGGAAATTCATGTCCTATGAAATGACAGCCAAATCCCTGCACTTATTTTTCTATGTTACAGGCCTCATAGTTGTGAATGGTGTGACTCTGGAGGACTTCAAGGGCACTGTGTCATTCTTAGCTCACAGCAGGCCTTCTCTCTTTTGAAACTGATTATTGAATCGCATTTGTGTCAAAAATTGTCAACAAGGCTACATCTAAGCCTTCCCACTAGATTCAAGGTATGGACTATCTAATGAGGTACAAACTTGATAACTCTTTTATGAACAATTATTAATATTTCACCTTATCCTTGTTGGTATCAATTCTGCAGTAAATCAGCCGTGCGTTTGGTAGTTCACTTCAGCTCTTGCCTTAAAGGATTATTATTATACAGCAAAGGCTCACAGGGTACAAGAAATCAATATATTTGTTACTTTACATAGAAAAGAATTAATCTAACTGAACTTGTTAAGGTGCAAGCAGGCTGAAGAAAACAGTGACAAAGTATCTCTGTAGATTGCTGGAGTTCATCTACTTTGCATTAGAATAGTAGATTTTAAGAGAGATGCGAGTGGGTAATCACAGTTATATTACCTACTTACATTGTTTTGGAGTGTCAGAAGCCAGGAATCTATGTAGGCTCAATTGAAATGCACACACACAATTTCTTGCTGCATGCAGTTGAGATTTTGTAATGATGAGAGCAGCTGATTGGCTAGTTAATTTTCTCCCATCCTGAGATACTGAACCACCTGACTGTGAACAAGTAAATGTATTTATGAAATAGCAGTTCTTGATGAATCAAGGCCTTTGCAAGCATTGTGTATAAACATCAGCTCAACATTAATATTGAATTGCAACAATGCATGAAAAAAATATTACAGCAAGGTAAGATAGTACCATCTTTTCTTGGCTGAATGGTGTTGGTTCATTTATTATGCCACTGAGTATTAGACCAGTGGTAATGTAATATGTTTTGCTTTCTCCTTTGCAATCTATCCATTAATCTCATAAAAATATTTATTACTTCCACTTCCTTGCAATGCTTCTTGTCACTGGGGATGTGCTGCATTGCTCCAGTAATTGGTCATGGTGAGATGATTGTTATTTTGTTATTCCACAGGAATATTAGAAGTATGAATTATGAACAATTTTCTGCATTCAACAGCAGTATCCCTTGTCAATAGGTACCAACCCATCGCAGGTCATTATGGCAGCATTATTAATCATTATTCACAACTTCAACAAGATAATTTTTTTTAAAAATTCTAGAGAATCTTATTGAAAATAAATCTAACCAGGGTTTTGCATTTTCAAGACGACTTTTCTTATTCCTCATTTTAGAAACAGTAGTTACATTCCATCTTAAAATCTTCTCCGCAATATTTAAAGCAGTACCCTTTTAGGTTTGCTTGTTGAATCACTAAACATTGTGCTTTGCAATCATCTAAGGAATTTTTCTTGCCATTACAAGAAACCAAAGTGCAAGAATGAGTCTCAATAGTTGACTGCTAAATGATAATTATAACATTTGTCCTATTTTATGGTTTGTCGGTTCCAATAAAATTGATGCTCTGCTCCTCACTGAAAAAAAAATGAGAAAAAATAAACTACATGACTGATTATAATTATTAATTAAAATATATTTTTCTTGCCTTGATTTTTTTTATTAACTAGATTTTTATTAACTCGGATTTTGGATGAGCGGGAAATGCTGGCATTTATTTTCATTTCTATTTTTTTTCTTAAATGGACATGGTAATTTAGAAATGGCACTTTGGTGATCCTGTCATTGCATTCAAGTCAGACTGGGTGAACACAACCAATTTCCTTCTCAGAAGGACCTTAATGAACCAGGTGGATTTTTATGACAATCCATTCACAATTAATAGATCTAACTTTTTTAAAAAAAATCATGATTCAAATAAAATTCATTAAATTGCTGGATCAAAGGTCCAGATCTGACTGTTTTATGTCTAGTAACTTAATCCCATGTTAATATAAATCCATGGAACATTTATGAGGTACCGAAGAATAACAGTTTGAAAGGTTTGGATCAATTACAAGAAGCGAGTTCAAATCTTACCATCATTGCTTGGCCATTTACATTCGGTTTACTAAATAAATCTGGAGTTTTAAAAAGCTAGTATCAATAACACAGATGTGAAACAAATGAGATACATCTCCTGAAGAACGGATGGCTGTTATCCTTCGCTGATGTGCTCTGTTTGTGACTCTGGACCCACAGGCATTGTGATACAAGGACTTCAGCAATGACTTTGCAAGGCATTCAGCTGAAGGTCAATTGGGGAAAAGTACCAAACATGGAGTAGAAAGAAACAAACATTGCATGATTCATCTATTTCATGAAACTAATTTATGAATATATTAATCACATTTCATTGTGGGATCTGGGTGAAGATTTCATTTCATGGATAAAGGGTAAAAATTTATAGGGAACATGAAGGGGACTTAATGTGGAGAGTGGAACAAAGTGGTGAATGTGGCTCAATTTTAACATTTAAGAAAAATTTGCAAATGTACATGGATGGGAGGAGTATAGAGAGCTATGGTCTCTGTGCAGGTCAATGGGACGAGACAGAAATATAGAAGAGCACAGACTGTAATGGCTGAAGGGCCTATTACTGTGCGATAGTTTCCTATGATTGTATGAAAGGCTTCTGCTGATCTTGACCCAAAAGAAGAAATCCAAGGCCAAATAATCAGTCACAATCTAATTGAAAGGTAGAATAGGTTCAAGGGGCTGAATAGCTATCCTGTTTCAATGTCCTTCATATTATCTCATAATGCCAAAAGATTATATGGAGTGTTAAAATGTATTTTGGTCAAAATATGCATTCATTCAAATCCAATGCAAAATTCCTTTTGTTTCAGACATACATCGTGGTAAAAGTCCCTTCTGGCCTACAAGCCTGTGTTGCCAAAAATACACTAATTAACCCCATAGGTTTTTTAAGAATGTGAAGAAACCGGAGAAGCCAGATGAAACCCACGCAGACACAGGGAGAGCGTACTAACTTCTTACAGACAGCACCACATTCGAACCCAGCTCACTGGCGCTCTAATAGTGTTGCGCCCATCACTAGGCTACCATGCCAACTTAATATTGTGGGTGGAACCTATATCCATTCCTGATAATGAAAGAAATTTTTCTGTAATCATTACAAAGAACAGAAAGAAGAACTAAGAGACAGCAATCTCATGCACTAAATATTTACATCTTGACTAACTGCGGCACGTTTTAAGAAAAAAAAACATGATTGATCACATTGACCCGAATCATTGCCACAAGTCTTGTGTTGATGATCAGATCAAATGCCTTCAGACGTCCGTCAGTCTTGTATGCTTGCCATCTATATTTTGTCCAATTAACCTTTTTTCACCAATTATTTTGTCTAATTAAGGCTAAATCGATTCAATCATCAAAAATGCATGTAAAGCAATCATCTTTTGGTTGAAGTATGTCATGAAACTGTCTCAACCACTATCAAAAACTTTAAAAAAAAAATGGTGTGTGGCATTATAACACGGACTACAGCTCAAAAAGCTGTGGAAGAATAAGCATATCTTGACTCATCAATTGATCCTTTAACTCTTTGACTAAAGCAGCACTTTATCCCTAAAAATGTCTAAGATACAAATATCAGCTGGCGAAGGCAGAGCTCGATCATGAAAGAATTTAGCTGTACTTTATCTGTAGTTGGTTGGTGAGTTTGAAAACAGGATCAATTTGTCAAATAATTAAAGCTATCAATCATTCATCCAAACCCCAGTGATTCAGAAGAGACACACTTGGCCATGAACACAGTGGTAACAGTTCATCACTTCCTCTATTCTGTCAGCCAGGGCTATCGTTGACACTTGTCATAATACACAGCCCCAGAATCTAAATAAGTGGCAAGACTGGTGCTCGTCCAAGATACCGCTTCAGGTGTCGAGGGAAGATATTCAAATGCGGGATGTTCTTGTTGGTGGGTGGCTTGGCGGGAAAGTGGAGGGGAAGGTTTGGGATGGGGCTGGTACATTGGGTTGGGAGTGAAGAGAGAGAGAGAGAGATCCAAACTACTTTCCCATTTTATTCCAAAAAAAATTTGTGACTATGGGTGATTCTTTCATTGTAACTGTATTTCAAATATTGCAACAACAATTAAACACTTTTAACACATTGAACACAGAATACAAAGCTGAAAATTCCACATTCTAATCACAGTAGAAGGAAGGCTGTTTCCCTTCTACGGTTTCATTCATAATTCATTTGGTATCTCAGGTGTAACGTGGCGCTACTTCTAAATTAAAGCAATTATTTTGTGCACGAAACCAAGAGAAGCCGGAGGAACCTTCCCGGGCTGGAGTTTATGACAGATGTCGCATTAATATTGATTTGTTGGGGCCCCTTTGCTGGAAGACCATGTAACTTTAATGAATCGCCGTACATAGTGGGGCTTTCACTCGGTGAAAGTCTGACGAACGGACTGCGAAGCTGGCCATCTGGAGACACACACCACGCAACTACTGCACCTGCACTCTCAGGAGCCAAGCTCGCCGAACCCATTGATCAAAGGCCGTCCAATCGTGGAAAAACAATAAACTAATTGACTGTGCAGATCCATTGGCCAGTATCCACCATTTATTTACTGATAATTGCTCATTAATTTCAACAATGACTGATGCATCGGACAGAACTATGGGTTCAGACAGGACAGTTTGACAAGAGCATTCATGCAGAACGTCTCGAGTTGAGCAACTTGAAGCCACTTCCACCTGCCAATTTATGTGACCTAAGCATGTACAAGAGAATCAATGCGATAAGCCACCTACTATATAATCACAGCCTGCTTTGCTTAGCTTAGAAAGTACGCACAAATCTATCGTAACTATACACTCCGCTAATATACCGTATTAAGAGCAGTTTAAACAAGTTTGTGATTAATAAGGATGCAGTTAAGCAGTAAAATATTGCAGTCCCCCCCAGCTTCAGCAAGTCATTGATGTGTTTAAATATTAAGTTACGGCATCATTTAGACCAGCATCTGTCTCTGAGTTCTGCCCTCGGATTCACAGTGAATCAGTGCAGCTCGCTATTATTCAAAGTAGTCTCTCGTTAATGGTCACCAGTAATAACAGGAAAATTATTTGCTTTCGATTTCACCCACCTTGTGCTGACAGCCTGCCCCGGAAAGAAGAGTAAAAAGTAGCACACGCAGAGAAGGTTCATAGCTGCCTTCTTCTCTGCACACACACAGGGCTCTGAGCAACAAGAAGCTTGCTGCTTTAACCAGTAGAAATCTGCAGACAGACTGACAGATGGAGAAAGCTTGGAGTGCGATTTGTTCCCAGTGTTTGATATGTGATGTCATGAACAATCGGGCTGCACTGCAAGCATTCAGCTGGATAGCTTGTGATTATTCAAGGCAGCGACTCCCGTGATATCCTGAGGGATTTGTTATTACAGCAGTTGAGGTCACAAGTTGGGGACGGGGTTCAGGTGGGTGGGGGTCAAAGGCAGAGGGGCAGCAACTGGCATTCAGATCATTAACACTTCTACTGTTAAACAATCTGTGAGAGGTGTAATGAGCATCCAGAAATAATTGCTAATTAATAAGAGTGTATCTGAAGTATGGAAGCCTAAATTGCATTGGCATTTGCCAGGCAAATTTGGAAATAGCAGTATGTTCCAATTATTAGTGAACATTTCAATTTCCCCCATAGTCACAATTAAATGCAGCAAAGAGTTATCAACAACAGATGTGATATGTTCCTCTTGTTGAATTATCTCTGCAACATTATATTTTATAAAACTGCTAACATCCACTGGATTCATTTCTTCCTGCTTGGATGTCATTTACATGTACGTCTTCAGATAAGTGTAGACCTGAGGAATTACTTACTGAATATGTGAGCAAATGCCACCAGGATGAGAATTAAATTGGGGTAAATTGTCAGTTAAGTATATTTGTTATAACATGTCATAGCACAAATTATGCTCTTAAACCACAACTTTAAACCTAATGAGTCTGGAAACCTTGATGCAGAACCCCCTAGTGACAGCCACGGATATGGATAAGAATAATAGCTATTAAAAATGTTTACAGGATCCTTCTGCAGTTCTGTCTGATTTGCTTCACTCCAAAGTCGGCTTCAGCAATTTCCAAAGTGCACAAGGAGAATGCCATGGTAAATTAACAGGCAGCCTTCATAAAGCAGTTGTTTGTCAGGTGTTACACCATGACACTATTTGCTGTTCATTCTTGTTATTTTGTTGAAAAATTCAAAAAATAATCCTGCTGAATTATTTAACAGAACTGTACTATATTGACATGATGCCAGATAAATGTAGAATTGACTAATAATTTACATAAAATGTATAATGCTCCTCTCTTTTGCAGAAAACAAATTATATGACTTGATTAATTGACTTGTGCTTTGTGGAAGGCTGTACCCTGTTAAAGTGCCATCCATCTCTCAGTGTCATTTACTCATCAAGTACAAGTTCAAGTTTATTATCATCTGATGGTACATATCTTTCTTTTCTTCTTTGGCTTGGCTTCGCGGACAAAGATTTATGGAGGGGTAATGACCATGTCAGCTGCAGGTTCGTTTGTGGCTGACAAGTCCGATGCGGGACAGGCAGACACAGTTGCAGCGGTCCTCCATCAGCCAGCTCCCCACCATGACTACCAGCCCCCCCCCACATCTCCATCGGGCACACAAAATTCAAAACGGTCAACCAATGGTACATATACAACCTGACGAAACAGCATCTCTCCAGACCATGGTTCACACACAAAGACACTCAATACTCAGTACATAATGATCACATAATAAATAAATAGATAGTTATTTGGTATGAATTTCATCAGTCTCACAGCCTGGGAGAAGAAGCTATTTCCCAGCCTGGAAGTCATGATTTTGATGCCCCTGTACTACTTTCCTGATGGTTGTGGGTTGAAGATACTGTGAGGGTGGACAGGGTCTTCTATGATTCCTTGAGCCCTATTTAGATAGTACTCCCAGTAAACATCATCTATAGAGGAAAGGAAGACTCCCAATGATCCTCTCGGATGTATTAATGATCCTCTGTATAGACTTTCAGTCTGATGCTTTGTAGCTACTCTCGATTGGTGCTCCTGTAAAATGTTGCCAATAAGAGGCTGGCAGCCTTTCCCTTCTCAGCCTTCTGAGGAAGTGTGCCTTCCTGACTAATGAGGAGGCATTGCGAGTCCAGGATAGGCCACGCCATGGAAATTTGTGCCTTCCACTTTCTCCACATGCCATGTCCTCACTGATGTCATATTTGTTTTCATGGTAGATCACAAAAAATGCTGGAGGAACTCAAAAGGACTCGCAGTGATGTTACAAGGCCAGTTGAGTTCTTCCAGAGTTTTTGTATTTTTACTACAATCACAGCATCTGCAAATCTTGATGTTTCACTTTGATCGGTTTGAGAGAGAGAGAGAGAGAGAGAGAGAGAGAGCATGGCCTCTCACGGTCAAGCATGGGTGCTGCGCCTCTTGTAGCTGGGGTGGCAAACTTGATATGGAGATCTTTCTATTGTCCATGCATTGGGACAATGCACCACCTCCAAGCTAATGACATTGGTGCCAGCAGCTTCGCAGGAGTTGCTGTGCCAGTGCTGGGTACAGCAGACAGCTGCCTCCAACTCTGCTTTTGGGTTTACTCCCAAGACTTTTCCATGACCAAGTATAGACACACATCAGTGGAGGTTTGAAATTTCCCTCTCCTAGATGAGTTTCCATCAGTGTTTAACAAGCCCCATCTGCAACTAGTTCAAGACTCCAGTGGCCCGCTTTTTCCCCCTTCTCGTGACAATAATAACAGCTTTGCTGGGCGTAAGATCTATGCCACACGTGAAGACCTGGAGTTGGACTTGATTGCCAGAGGCTGATTGGGATGCATTTGTGTAGCAGTGGGAGCCCGTCCCCACTACCACCCTTCAGCTATGACAACCTTTACGGCCAATATACAAGTATTTATCAGTAAATTAATTGAATCTGATAGAGGTGATGACAGGTACAACTTTGCAAATTAACAAACTTAACACTTAAAAAGAGTAAGAGATTGGAATGTTCTGCTTTGTTAAAAACTTGATTAATTCTTGCACAGCCATTACTTTAAACAGGCATGCATCAGAAGCCATGATTTCACATTTAGTTATTGGAACTCCATCCCGAGAATTCACTACCACTCTTTTCCTGTTTATCTCTTGAATCTGGCTCTTTGATTAAGTTTTAATATTTTCTTATCTATACTATTTTTTATGTTATCACACTACACCAAATTGTGTTGGGTTACTGTTACACATTCAGAGTCAAAAAGTTATAAACAAATGAGGAAACCTAGACTTTATACTATGTATCTGGTATTGCCTATTGTCTGTCCTTTCTTCTTTCTTTCTTTTTCAATCTTTTTATTAAACATATTATAGCAAACAATACATGAGGAGAATAGAATACAGAATTGAACAGTAAAAACATAAACATCAATATATTGCAATACATCAGACAATGTATATTGTCTTTCCAAGTGAAGATTATTCAACCTTGTGTATCTATGTTGGCATCTATCTATTTATTGTAACTAACCAGTACTTCTTAAAGAAGGTCTTTCAGATAAAGTGGGAGGATTGCCATGCCTCTCATGCCTCTCTGATGCCAACAGTAACACCATTCAAGTGTGGTTGCATCCGGAATTTGTTGCAATCAGTGAGCTAATCTGCATGCATGCTGCCACATCTGCTACAATCACAGCTTGGTCAAAAACTGAAGACTCAAGAGCCCCAGACAAACATGTATGAGTGGATTTGTTAGGATGTTACTTGGGTTAGAATCATAAAACATTACAGCACAGAAACAGGCCCCTTCAGCCCTTCTAGTCTGTGCCAAGTCCATAACACTCCATACCCCTCCCATCCATGTACCTGTCCAAATTCTTCTTAAATGTTATAATTGAGCCCACATTCACCACTTCAGCTGCCAGCTGGTTCCACACTCCCACCACACCCAGTGTGAAAAAGTTCCCCGTCTACCATGAATCCCCTAAACTTTTCCCCTTTCACCCATGACCTCCAGTTTGTATTTTACCTTCCCTCAATGGAAAAAGCCTACCTACATTTATTCTGTCTATACCCCTCATAATTTTAAAATCCTCTAACAAATCTTCCCTCATTCTTCTATGCTACAGGGAATAAAGTCCTCAACTGTTTAACCTTTCCCTGTAACTCAGTTCCTGAAGTCTGGGCCACATCTCAGTAAATCTTCTCTGCACTTTTTCAATCTTATTAATATCTTTCCGGTAGCTAGATGATCAAAACTGCGCACTATACTCCAAATTTGGCCTCATAAATGTCTTGTTCAAATTTGCCATAATGACGTATGTCCTTTCTTGGTTTGTCCTTCCAAGATGCAACACCTCACACTTATCTGCATTAAATTCCATCTGCCATTTTTCAGCCCATTTTTCCAGCTGGTCTATATCCCACTGAAAGCTTTGAAAGTCTTCTTCGCTGTCTACAATACCTCCAATCTTAGTGTCATCTGCAAACTTGCTGATGCAATTTGACACATTGAGAGAAGGTAATTGTTAAGTGATATCTCAGCAATTAGTTTGTTTTTGCACAAGAGCTTTAATGACAAACCATGGCACCTCACAAAGATCCTGAAGGCAAAGCTTTGTTGAGTTTGTTTTGATGAGGTTAAAAATGATAGATTATATTGATCAGAGGCACATTAATCACATGGGACAAACTTAGACAGCTGATGGAGGAATTAGAGCTTGAAAAAAAATGCCTCGATACAGTGTGGATTATTTTGCCCTAAAATCTTGGTGAAAGCAGAACAAAATTTACTTTAAAAGGCAACCAGCAACTTGGGGGAAAGAAAATATGATGGAGGAGGAGAAGAAGTGTGTGCAAGTATGGCACTATATAAAAAAAGAAATCTAACAGTGCAAACTTAATGGACTGATTTGTTTGTTTCTCTCTGGAGCACAGCATTTTATGGTCCTTTGGTATCACTTTTAAATAAGCTCAAAAAATTGCAAATTTACCTAACTTCGAGGATCCTTTCTGGATGCAACATATTGTGAAGAAAGCATTTCACTGCCCCTACTTCCTCAAGAGTTAGCGGAGGTTTGGAATGACATTGGCAAATTTCTACAGATGTATGGTGGAAAATGTGCTGACTGGCTGCATCAGAGTCTGGTTTATGGACACCAATACCCCTGAGCGGAAATCCCTGCAAATGGAGTGGACACAGCCCAGGACAATACCGGTCAAACCCCCACCATCATCGAGAACATCTACAGGGAATAATTCCATCTGAGAGCAGCAGCAATCATCAAGGATCCACATCAACATGCTCTGTTCTTGAGCTATCATTGGGAAGCAGGTATAGGTGTCACAAGACTCATATCAAGAGGTTCAGGAACAGCTGTTCCCCTCCACCATTAGACTCCTCAACAACAAACTCAATCAGAGACTCATTTAAGGACTCTTAGTTTTGCACTTTATGGATATTTTCTCTCTCTCTGTATTATACGGCCAGTGTATTTACATTTCTTTATTTGTTTACATGTGTATGCATCTTCTGGAGTACAGTTTTTTGGACTACCAATAAGTTGTAGTTCTGCCTCGCTCTCAGGAAAAAAAGAATCTCAGGGTTGTATGTGATGTCATGTATGGACTCTGACAATAAACCTGAACTTTGAAATATTCTATGTCTGAAAGACAAAACACCTCGGTGATACTTCTTTCTCTGCCAAAAATCCTTCGATTAGTAATTAATTGGGTTGAATGTCTTCAGAGTTGGTAATTTTTTTTATTAATAGCTTTTAATTTTAAACAGCTTTAATGGTCAAAGTTTGGAAAACATTATCTCTAAACATTAATGCACCACAATATCTTTGCTGTCCTTTGTTGATCAACCTATTTTACATTCTAAATACTTTATTTAAGTATCTATAAATATATAATTGCTTGTAGAGACAATAGGAGATAAATGTTTAATGCATTCAAGTAAAATGACTATGAATTCTTTTCAACTGAACTATTATCTTGTTTCCAAGAGTTACCAACACCATTAAAAAAAATCTTGTAAAATCAACATATTTTCCAACTTATGTTGTTTAATGTATCTGGTCTAAAGATTTATTGTGTTTTTGTTATATTGAAGCAGAAAGAAAAGCATACAACAAACTAAGGTGAAGGAAAAAAAAAGAATTGCATGTGTTTCATTTTTTTTCTATCTCAGAATGTCTCAAAGATTTTACACCAAGTACTTCTGGAGTCACTGAAGTAATAAAAAGAGATAGAACAGCCTATATGAATGTAACAGTATGAATGTCTTCAGAAGTAGTAGTAATCTAATAAATGTCAATGTTTACCAATACACATCCTTCAAACAACACAAAGGCAGCTATTTTTGTATTCCTTCACATTAATGATTTGGGACAGATCCAACCCTGCTGACTGTGGTATGACTTCCACTGTATGAGTTCCACTGTATGACTTCCACTGTATGTTCCACTGTATGACTTCCACTGTATGCATAAAAATGAAGTACCACCCATCTAAATTTCTGTCCTGATCACTTGAAACTGAAGCAAAGTTCACTTTTAATCTGAGCTATGCAAGTATCATGCAAGTTAACAAAATAGCCCCTTTGTAGAAAAGCACAGTAAATTGATGCTGCAATACAGCAATACACCTCACTGACAAAAGGAAAAGGAGGAAAAACCCAACACCCAACCCCAACCAACCAATTTTCCCCTGCAACCGCTGCAACCGTGTCTGCCTGTCCCGCATAGGAAACTGAAGCAAAGTTCACTTTTAATCTGAGCTATGCAAGTATCATGCAAGTTAACAAAAGAGCCCCTTTGTAGAAAAGCACAGTAAATTGATGCTGCAATACAGCAATACACCTCACTGACAAAAGGCAAAGGAGGAAAAACCCAACACCCAACCCCAACCAACCAATTTTCCCCTGCAACCGCTGCAACCGTGTCTGCCTGTCCCGCATAGGACTTGTCAGCCACAAACGAGCCTGCAGCTGATGTGGACATTTACCCCCTCCATAAATCTTCGTCCGCGAAGCCAAGCCAAAGAAAAGACAGCTTGGATTAACAAGGTATGCATTATTACAGTGATATTCTCATCTCATGGGAATAAGTAGGTCTCATTATGCCTGGGTTCAAGGATAATTGTAGGAATCACCTCCTTTTCTACCAATTTCTATACAAAGAGAGTTCAGTATTTCCAATATTTTCTGCTTTTGATTCTGATTCCTCACATCAACAGCAAATCTGTTTAAGATGAACCTCCCTACAAAAACAAAACATGTAAAGACCAAAGAAACAGCAGATGCTGGAATCTGCAATTCAAACAAAACTGAATGTTGGAGGAACTCAATAGGTCAAGAAGCATCTGTGGAGGCATAAGATATACAGCAACATTTCAGGTCAAAACCCAAAATCAGGACCAAGAGGGAAGAGGTAAGATTGGCTATAGGTGTAGAGGCGGAAGAGGCGGAAGAGAAGTTGGTAGCGATAGGCAGAACTGGATTTGGAGGGGGAGGGAGAAAGATGGAACCTGATGAAGGAAAGAGATGAGTAAGGAGAACAAAGAAAGAAAGACACTGAGGTGGACAGGTGAATATGTGTTGGAGAGGTAATCTGCCATTCATTCTCTCTTTTCCCTTTTGACTAAGGGCGGCATGGTTGACATGGCAATTAGCAAAATGCCTTTATAGTACCAGCAATCATGACCAGGTTTTGAAACCCATGCTCTCTGTAATAAGTTGGTATGCTCTCCCTGTGTCTGCATAGGTTTTCCCTGGGGGCTCCAGTTTCCTCCCACCGTTAAAAATGTACCGGGTGGGGGGGGTATAGGTGAATTGGGTGTAAATTGGGTGGCACAGACTTGTAGGCCGAAATTGCCTGTTACCAAAATAATTTTTTTTTTAATTAATAAAAAATTTAAATATCCAACCTGAAATGTTGACTCTATTTCTCTTCCGACAGATGCAGCCTGACTTTCCGAGTATTTCCAGCAATTTCTATCTATGTTTAAGAATGTTGGGCACATGAGTTACCTGACATTTAAATTCTAACACATGCACCTGTCTGCTCCAACATTCCCTTTTGATCTTGTGGCTTCAACTGTGCTTCCTGCTTCTGTGACATTGTTTTTTTTTTAATGCTCTGAAATGCATATTTATCCAACCATTCCAAATATTCTCCTACAATAACTTTATCATTGCTTATGCAATTTTGCAAAGCATAATATAATATTAACATCAAACCCTTTCATTTGCTTAGTCCAGATCATTTAGGTACATGACAGGCAATAAAAGACCTGAACAGCCCTCCTGTAGAGCACTGCTTATCTCATCTTTCCAGTCCATAAAACATCTTTTCAACACTATATTTTTCTTTCAACCCATCAACCATCTCAACATCTAACTGCTAATTTTCCTCTTATTTCCACGTCATTACTATTGTCATATTTCTTAGATTACATAAATTTAAATGTACATTTGAAACCCCATGTAAATCAAATGTATATTGATTTATTAAATCAAGAGCATATGCTCTTTGCATATTCAAGAGTTGATTAAAATTTGTCATCTAACTGCTTTGAGACTCTTCTGCCATTCAGTAGCTAATGTGCAATCTAGCATAATTTAACCTATCTTGGAGCCAGATTAAGACCATAAGACAGAGGAGCAGAAATAGACTATTCAGCTCATCAAGCCTGCCCTGCCATTTAATCATGAGCTAATCTATTTTCCTACTCAGCTCCACTGTCTAGTTTTCTCTCCACAATCTTTGATGCCCTGGCTAAACAAGAACCTATCAATCTCTGGCTTAAATACACCAAATGATCAGGCCTCCACAATGGTCTGTAGCAACAAATTCCACAGATTTACCACCCTCCGGCTGAAGAAATTCCTCCCTATCTCTGTTCTAAGCAGACACCCTTCAATCTTGAAGTTGTGCCCTCTTGTCCTAAGCTCTCCCATCATGGGAAACAACCTTTCTATTCTGTGCATACCTTTCAACATTTAAAATGTTTCAGTGAGATTCTCCTAAATTCCAAAAATACAGGCCAAGAATTATCAAACACTCCTCATATGATAAACTTTTCATACCAGGAATCATCCTTGTGAACCTCCTCTAAACCCTCTCCAGTGTCAGCATATCCTTTCTTAAATGTGGAGTCCAAAACTGTTCACAATACTCCAAGTGAGGTCTCACCAGTGCGTTATAAAGCCTCAACATCACATACCTGCTTTTAGATTTGATTCCTCTTGATATGAATGCCAGTATTACATTTGCCACCGACACAATATGCAAGTTGACTTTCAGGCTGTCGTGTCTGAGGATTTCCAGGTCTGCTTCTCTCTGGGTACTTTGAATTTTCTCCCCATTTAAAAAAAAATAGTCTGCTTGTTTATTTTTTCTACCCAAGTACATGACCATAAACTTTCTGACATTGTATATCATTTGCCCCTTCTCTGCCCATTCCCCTAATCTGTCTGTCCTTCTGCAGTCTTTCTTTTTCCTCAACACTACCTGCTCCTCTACCTACCTTCGAATCCAAATTGTGGATTGAATGATTTGGATTCATTTCATAATCCAAGTAATTAATATACAACATAAAAAGAAGCAGCCCCAACACCAACTCCTGTGGAATACCACTAGCAAATGGCAGCCAACCAGAATGCGATCCCTGTAATCAGTCTCTTTGCTTCCTGCCAATCAGCCAATGTTCTACGTATGTTAGTATGTTTCCTGCTACATCATAGGCTCTTCTCTTGTTATGTAGCCTCATGTGTGACACCTTGTCAAAGTACTTCTGAAAATCCAAATGCATCCACTGCATCTCCTTTATCTTGCCTGCTTGTCACTTCAAAGAATTGCAATATGTTTGTCAAGCAATATTTTCTCTGAAGGAAACCATGCTGGCTTTGGCCTATCTTGTTAAGTGCCTCAAAGTACTCCACTACCTCATCCTTGACAATCGACTCAGACATCTTCCCAACAATTGATGACCTGCTTCCTCCCTCTCTTCTAGAATCATGGGGTAGAATTTCTGTTTTTCCAGTCCTCTGGAATCATAGCAGCATCTATCGATTCCTGAAAGATCATTACTGATGCCTCCAGAATCTCTACCACTACTTCATTCAGAAACCAAGGGTATAATCCATCTGGTCCAAGAAACTTATCCACCATTAGACGAGTCAGTTTTCTGAGCATCTTCTCCAATGAGATAGTAACTACACTCACTTCCCTTCACTGATATCCTTCAACAGCCACCATATATTTAAATGACAAATCTTATCACTCTAAACTTTAAAATTAACAATTAATGGAGCATCACCAACAGAAAAGAGCCACATTCACAACTCTCTACTCTTTCTTTTAGTCTTGGGTACAGCAGCTTTTGTATCACCCAGCGATGTATCCTGAAAGAATAATTGCAAAGGTGCATTTGCAGCAGTTGGTGAGAGATGCAGGAGACATGTCAAATTTCCTCAGGTTTCTAATGAAGTTGAGGTAGGCTTTCTTGGCCAATGAGTCAATATTGCTGGACCAGAACAGGTTTATTCCCAGGACCTTAAAGCTTCCTTCTATCTCCACTTTATCACATTAATGCAGATCTTGAAGTGAGCTGCATCCTCTTTCAGAAGTAGGTAACCAGCTCTTTCTTTAGTCTTCCTGACATTAAGGAAGAGATCATAATGCTGGCACCAAAACTCAAGACTCTCTATTTCCCTTCTATATTCCAACTCCTCAGTGTCTGAGATCTGACCTATTTATAGATTCCTATAAAACAAGAAATAAAATCTTGATTTGTAGAACTGTTCTTGCAATTTAACTTTTGATTCTGATACGCCTATACTTTACTCCCATTGAGGTCCCTCTCAATGCTTCCAATTGTGCCCAAAGCAGATCACACCACTTTAGATATGATTTAACAAAGACTTTGATAACATCTGTGTCTTTATTTGCTTTTCTTTCTGAAAGATCACCATTCCATTCATAATTTTTAAATATTTTTTCTGTGTATATCCAGGATATAGACCCCATTTCTTCTAACATCATTTTTGAAATTATTCTGTATTATTCTTTCAAGGTCTTCAATAGATGAGGTCATAAGTCCACTTCTTACTTTTGGTTAATCAATTAATATCTTCTTACAATTTTATGCTACAATACTCAATGCATAATAGTATCTCTTTGCCACTGGAAATGGATATTTGATCTTCTATCCCATTATCAATGTCATGAATAAATAAATAAACCTTCCTTTGAAAAATCCCTAACAGTTGTCTTTTGTTCATTTAGGTAATTTGTAGTGCTCAATAATTCTCCTTACATTTTAAGCATAAGTAGCTTACCAACAATTCTATGTATTATTCATTCAAGGAACCTGGCTTCACAGGCAGAGAAAAAAGTATTTAATTGCACAACCCTAATTGAACAAGGAGATGATAAGCTGCCCCATGAAATGCTACAATCCTTGAGGTGTAGGTGTCCCCACAATGCAGTTGGGGAAGGAGTTCCATGATTTTAACCGAGTGATGGTGAAGGGATGGTGATATATTTCCAAATCAGGATATGCATGTGACTTTTAGAGGACAATGGTCAGGTAGTGTTCCCATACTTTTGCTGTTCTTGTCTTTCTAGCTGGTACAAGTTGTGGGTGTGGAAGGTGCTGTATATTTTACAAAAATGAAGGAAGATTAACTGGGTTACAATTCCTGCCATTTCAGAATCCTTCTGTCAACAGGAATGTGAAATATTCCCAGCACTACTCTTCAGATAAGATTTTTCTATCCATATCTTAGAAATTTGCAGCAAAAGCATTCATTAATTCTGCATTAATATTCTTGTAATCTGAAATCACCAGGTACCAATAATGTATTTGTCTTAAATTGATTATGTTTACTGATATATTGTGATCTGCATAAATTGTAACCTGTTCTCTCTTCAGTTGCCTAGGAATGCAGAAGATTGGAAACATAAACATGCCTTTCAGGGGCTTCCTCCTCCCATTTATTTGGTTGCCTCAAGAAGGCAGACAAAATCATGAAGGTTCCCCGCTGCCGTAGTCACAACCTCTTCCAATTGCTACCTTTGGGAAGAAGGTACAGAAGCCTGAAGTTCAGCACCTCCAGGTTTAAGAATAATTTTCTTCCATCAGCTATCAGACTCCTCTAAGACACAGCAGAACCTTTGCTCTGCCCGCTGTAATAGCAGGGATCTCCCTCCAGCAGACCATTTCAATTCCACACACCATTAATATGCCGAAATGTTTGTCCATGGTCTGGTGCATTGCCAAACTGAAACCACCCACAAATTGGAGGAACACCTCATATTCCATCTGGGCCCTCTCCAACCAGATGGCATTAACAGTGACTCCTCCACTTTCCATTGGCTGCACCCCATCCCTCTCTTTCACTATCCCTCTGACTCCTTTCCTCCAGCTCTGCATTCACATCACTATATCCCTCCACCCAACATTTCTCAGCTCTTTTTTCTCCTGCCCTCCTGGCCATGCCCATCTATAGCAGTGGTTCTCAACTTTTTTTTTTCCCCTCACATCCCATTTTAAGTAATCCCTACGCCATCGGTGCTCTGTGATTGGTAAGGGATTGCTTAAGGAGGGATGTGGGTGGGAAGGGAAGGTTGAGAATCACTGTTCTAGACCCAATTGTTACTGAAATATTTTCCTTGAGAAAAATTGCCATTGGCCCATTTCCTTTGGAGCTATGAAACCGTGCACATAATGAGTCAATGAAGTACGATTAACACAGTGGTTTTCAAACTTTTTCTTTCCACCCACATACCACCTTAAGTACTTCTTTACTAATCACAGAGCACCCATGGCATAGGGAATACTTAAAGTGTTATGTGAGTGGGAATAAAAAGGTTGAGAACCACTGATCTATCGCCTCTTGGCTGTTGATCTGTGTTCCTTCCCTGCCCTTTCTTCCCTCCTCCCCTTGCCTGGCTCTTACTTATACATTGACAAAGGGCTCAGGACCAAAATGTTGGTCATACATCTTTGCCTTCTATGGATGCTGCGGGGTCTGCTGAGTTTCTCCAGCGCTTTCGTAGATTAACTAATCATAATCTACTTGACACCACAATTGGCCTGGCTGCACTGATCTGTTGCTCTGTGTAATTGTGAATATTTATTATATATCCATCTTTCATATTTATTATCTCTTTCTGTATTGGGGTAATTTAATATATATTATTAGAGTTTCTGTATTGGGGTAATTTAATATATATTATTAGAGTTTCTGTATTGGGGTAATTTAATATATATTATTAGAGTTGGTTTTTTTCACAAAGTACTTGTTTAGTTGCAGCAAGTAAGACTTTTGCTACGTGTATATTGTACTTAAGTGTTTGAAAATAAAGAATATCATTATTATTATTTTGATCATCCCAATATCCATCTCCTCAATAAAACCTGGAAATTCACATTTCATTATAGGTATTGAATTAATGGTAGTGCTGTTATCAGTTTATCTTCTTTAGCACTTATTTACCTTACAATATAATTTTATTACCTTTTATACATATAATTATCATATTAGCTGGCTGATTCTTGTGGTTTAGTGAGATTAATTTATGTAGCTAGTATTCAATTCAGGAGTGTCAAAGAATTTAAATTGCTGTAAGACAGAAGTGCAGTTTGCTAAGATGTACTGTTGAGCACTGTTATTGAAGAGGTAAGTGTTCAGTGGTCCATTCAACTTTCTTCAGCACTCAGCTGAATTATAGAGATTGCAAGAAAGCACAGGCTTAATGAAAAATAGTGACTTCCTAACAAAGTGATATTCTGCGCTTTTATTACTGTATATCGCACAGAACTAAAATAGTTTTACATTAATTTTAAAAAAAACCTGGTGACATGGAAGTAAGATCCATAGGTGCTCTGTGATTAGTAAAGGAGTACTTAAGGTAGTATGTGAATGGAAAGAAAAAGTTTGAAAACCACTGTGTTAATTATACCTCATTGACTCATTATGTGCACGGTTTCATAACTCCAAAGGAAATGGGCCAATGGCAATTTTTCTCAAGGAAACTATTTCAGTAACAATTGGGTCTAGAGCAGTGATTCTCAACTTTCCCTTCCCACCCACACCCTTCCTTACATGTCTCTCACTACTTTTAAAATATATACAAACTGCCTTCTTCAAATAATACCAAAATGTAGCAGGATGGTAATGCTATTTCCTGCATTATATTAGTGATCCCACTTTACAAATTAATGCATTGATATCAAGTGGTTTGAAATATACTGAGGTCATGAAGGGGATTGTTTGTGGGGTACTTTAGGATATGTTCAAATTATGAAAGGCATAAAATAAACACAAATATCTTTATTTATTACCATTTCCTTGTCATCATATCAACATAATCTCAAGTACCATTGGTAGAAAGCTTCCTTTGAGCCTTTTACAAAGGAAGGCTCCTTTGTAGTTCAAAGAAAAGTGATTAGCTGTCACTATGAAATGGACCGAGATGTTTTGAAGATGTGAAAAGTAAATATAAGTACAACTTCTCTTCATTGTTTCATGATTTTCTTTATTTTTTTGCCAATAAATTCTTAGCTCAGAAAGTGCATTAAATCATTTCTTCAACCCATCCAGACTTTGCATCTGCATTGTCCCATATTGTTGAATCCTTTCATATATAAATAGGGGGGATCTTGGTATCATTTATACTTTGCAATTAAGGTCTCTAGACCTTAATTGGGGAAGAACTTCCAAAGATTCATCATTCTTCTGGTGAAGAAAATGCTTATCCTAATTCTAAATGGATGATCTAAATCGCACAATGAAAGCAAACGTGGGTACCCGCCAACTAGATGGCATTAATATCGACTTCTTTGCTTTTCATTAAAATACCCATAACCATTCTTCTCCCATCGCTTTTCCCTAACTCTGTCTCTCCATTCCATCTTCTTTCACACAAACATGATCAATTCTTATCTTAATCCTTATCACACCCAATTAACACATGTTGTTGGTTTAGATTTCTCTCCCTTGTTTGAATTCTGATATTTTCGGAGATTTCCTGTTTCTAGTTTATTCTGCTTGTTCCTTGAAAGAGGGCTCAGGCCTGAAATGTCAGCAATATATCTTTGACTCCTATAGACACTGAAAAGACCGGCTGAGTTGCTCCAGCATTTCAGTGTGTTTTTAAACATTAACACTTTTCTCGGTGTTTCATGAGGCCACTTTTTAATCTTCTCAACTCAAGTATTGGCCCAATCAGCTTAATGTCTCCTCAAACAACAAGCCTCCTCTTCCCTGGAACCAATTTGTTGAATCTTTGTTGCACTCTGTCACAAGTATCTCCTTCCTTGGTTAGAGAGGCCAGGCTTGCACACAATAATCCAGAATCAAAGAGAGTTCAAATCCTCTTGCAAAATATTGTTAACTTTCCTAAATATTTGCTGAACCTTGCAATCAACGATTTTTGTATTTGAATTTTCTAAACATGATTTAAAATTACTTGCATTGTCAATTCTGTTTGGAGGCCAACATGCAAACCTTGCCAACATTTTCTGCCCCTTTTTGTTTCTTAGATCTTGCATTTTTAAGATCCTTTCTCTTTACTGCCTTTAACCCATTCTTTATTATCAGGATGAATCACTTCCATATTAATTTTGCCTGCTTCTTCTTAAAATTAGTCATCCTAGAATATTTAATTCCCAATCTTTGTCACCAATGTATTTTTTTTTGTTGCTACTTATATTGTAATAAGTGATGCAGTTCCACCCCGAATTATAATGGTATTTTTATATCTGGTGTGGAGTTGAATTTTAAATTTAAATTAAATATATATTAAATTATAAATTAAATTTAAATTTAGACATACAGCACAATAACAGGTCTTTCTGGCCCATGAGCCCGTGCCACCCAATTAACCTAAAACCCCGCCAATGTTTTGAAGGGTGGGAGGAAACCCGAGTGTCCAGGGGAAACCCAAGCAGACACAGGGAGAACGTACAAACCCCTTACAGAGAGCACCAGATTAGAGCCCAGGTTGCTGGCACTGTAATATTGTGCTATCTGATATCAAACCGTGACACCCCCTACACTAACCATGCTGGCTCTGATGTCAATTTTATTTTGTAGAAAGCAGGATAATTCTGTGTGGGTCATTCTGTTCATTCCCATGAAATGCTGAAGTTTACCAGCAAAATGCTCAACAATGGAACGCTTTTCCAACTAGCAGTAAGTAGGTCATTTTATTGGAATGAGAAGAAGAAAGGGAGAAATTGTTCTTTGAGTAGGTAGCAACCTTTACAAAATGTAAATCTAGAAAACGTGAACTTTCGAACAATTGAAATCTAGCTTAAGAGTCAGATTTTGACATGAAGGTACAATACAAAAAGATCAATCACCCTTAACAAGCTTGTAGCATGTGTTGACTGCATAAAGTTGCAATACTTACTAAATTCCTGTCTTTGCAGTCATTAAGTAAAATGAAAGGGTCAGTAATTGCAATTGAAGAGGCCAGATGGGAATTGAATGTGAACATTATAACCACTGAAGAAATTAAGTCCCAAATGTTAATGACAATTTAATTGACAGGTTTGCACACCCAGCATTTTAAATTGATTTGGATGCAATAATTGAAAGTAACATATTAATTTTTAAGAGTATTATTTGTTGGTGGTAATGAGACTAAATAGTGTACAATGTTTATTTTAATGGGTGCAAGTGCAAAAGGGCTGCAGAGCAAAGAGTAAATATTGAGTTCATGATAGAAATATTATGTGGGAAGGTAGATATAAACACTTGGAGATGAACTGTATTACAGTTGATACAATACCCTTGTTTTTGGTAATGATTATTGTAATAGTGTGAAGACTTTGAAATCTTTATGCTTTGACGTAGACCAAGTTTGAAGTTCCATTGTTCCATGACCAAATTCAGTAATTATCGTCCCTGTCAAAACGATAAGTATGATTGCATGACGTTGGAGGGCTCTATCTCTTCTCACTTTCCCAGCATAAGTGCATGTTTAGACAAGTCTGACTGCACCATTCTTTTGCAATGTTACCCATCCATTACCTAGTTATGTGTTATTGACTCCACAAGAATACCTTCCTCCTTATCCAGCTCACTCTCCCTTAAGTATTCCAATTTGGATTTGGCACACAATGGAATGTAATAATGATGAAATTTTAAAAGAAACTGCAGGATGATCACCCATTGGTTATTTGCGGTTATGGCAAGTAAGATGAGCCTGCGAGTCATTTGGTCATGAATTGAAGAAAATAAATATAAAATGTAATATGGCTGTTAAAGGATTTTTTTTCCCTTTCCTATTGAAAATCTATACCTCTGACAAAACTGCTCACAGCTTTATCCTTTATCAATTCTCAGGTAGTTTGACACTGGAACAGTTCAAATACCCACAGTAGCTGAACCAGAGCCAAATTGAATATTTTTTCACATTTTTCAAAATATGTTTAGGATCTGTAAAAATACGTTCAGAAGCATATGCCAAAAAAAGAGGAGGCATCTGGAAAACTTGTGTGAACAGGAAATAATGCTTTTTTTGAATTTCTATTTTAATTTAGAGTTGCTTCATTTTATATATTCCTTCAAACAATACTTAATTTCCTTTGGAAGAGGAACTGTTATGGGAAGAGTCATCCACCTGGCTCCAACTAAAATTGCCATTTTATGAACTCTTGCTCAGCATGTTTTAACTGGATAAGCCAAAAGGGCAAGGTAAATATCATATGAACAAATAAGATGGATATATATATATATATCTTTTCTTCTTCTTCTTTCTTTCTTTGGCTTGGCTTCGCGGACGAAGATTTATGGAGGGGGTAAAAAGTCCACGTCAGCTGCAGGCTCGTTTGTGGCTGACAAGTCCGATGCGGGACAGGCAGACACGATTGCAGCGGTTGCAAGGGAAAATTGGTTGGTTGGGGTTGGGTGTTGGGTTTTTCCTCCTTTGCCTTTTGTCAGTGAGGTGGGCTCTGCGGTCTTCTTCAAAGGAGGTTGCTGCCCGCCAAACTGTGAGGCGCCAAGATGCACGGTTTGAGGCGTTATCAGCCCACTGGCGGTGGTCAATGTGGCAGGCACCAAGAGATTTCTTTAGGCAGTCCTTGTACCTTTTCTTTGGTGCACCTCTGTCACGGTGGCCAGTGGAGAGCTCGCCATATAACACGATCTTGGGAAGGCGATGGTCCTCCATTCTTGAGACATGACCCATCCAGCGCAGCTGGATCTTCAGCAGCGTGGACTCGATGCTGTCGACCTCTGCCATCTCGAGTACTTCGACGTTAGGGGTGTAAGCGCTCCAATGGATGTTGAGGATGGAGCGGAGACAACGCTGGTGGAAGCGTTCTAGGAGCCGTAGGTGGTGCTGGTAGAGGACCCATGATTCGGAGCCGAACAGGAGTGTGGGTATGACAACGGCTCTGTATACGCTTATCTTTGTGAGGTTTTTCAGTTGGTTGTTTTTCCAGACTCTTTTGTGTAGTCTTCCAAAGGCGCTATTTGCCTTGGCGAGTCTGTTGTCTATCTCATTGTCGATCCTTGCATCTGATGAAATGGTGCAGCCGAGATAGGTAAACTGGTTGACCGTTTTGAGTTTTGTGTGCCCGATGGAGATGTGGGGGGGCTGGTAGTCATGGTGGGGAGCTGGCTGATGGAGGACCTCAGTTTTCTTCAGGCTGACTTCCAGGCCAAACATTTTGGCAGTTTCCGCAAAGCAGGACGTCAAGCGCTGAAGAGCTGGCTCTGAATGGGCAACTAAAGCGGCATCATCTGCAAAGAGTAGTTCACGGACAAGTTTCTCTTGTGTCTTGGTGTGAGCTTGCAGGCGCCTCAGATTGAAGAGACTGCCATCCGTGCGGTACCGGATGTAAACAGCGTCTTCATTGTTGGGGTCTTTCATGGCTTGGTTCAGCATCATGCTGAAGAAGATTGAAAAGAGGGTTGGTGCGAGAACACAGCCTTGCTTCACGCCATTGTTAATGGAGAATATATAGATATATGTATATAGAATTTTTTATCATGAACAAGTCACGACATTGAGTTGTTTTGTGGCAGAATCACAGTGCAAACATTCATATTATGAACCATCTTACAACAATAATATAAAAAATTAAAAAATAATATTGCATGAAAAGTAAGGCAGTGTCTTTAGTTCATTAATTATTCAGGAATCTGCTGGTAGCAGTGAAGAAGCTGTCCCTGTGCCATTGAGTGCTCCTCTTGTAGCTCCTTCCTGATGGTAGCATAGTGAAGAGAGCATGACGTAGGTAGTGGGGGTCTTTGAGGATAGAGGCTGCTTTTTAAAGACACCGCCTCATGTGAATGTCCTTGATGGAATGGAGTCTGGTGCCCATGAATTTTTAAAATATTTCTTTATTTTTCATACTGTGAACCATATTAAGCAAAATATATTCAAACATTTCTCATTAAATATACACAGTGGCATTTTCTCCATTTTTCCCCCCACTACCTTCCCTCCCCCCTTCCCACCCCCCTCCAAAACCAATAAACATTCAACATATACAACACAATAAAACCATTCAATAATGTCATCACACAATGAAAAATAAAGTGTGTGATCTACTTTTACACACTGGATCAAGTCGTTTTGTCTTCTTATCATTTCAGGGGGTGGAGGTCCGAGGCAAGCCCTATGTATGGTTCCCAAATTTGTTCAAATAATGTGACTTTATTTTTTAAATTACATGTTTTTTTTTCCAATGGAATACATTTATTCACTTCCATGTACCATTGCTGTATTCTCATGCTCTCTTCTATTTTCCAAGTTGACATTATACATTTTTTTGCTACTGCTAAGGCTATCATAATAAATCTTTTTTGCGCTTTATCCAATTTGAGGCCTAATTTCTTACTTCTTATATTACTTAGAAGAAAGATCTCTGAATTTTTTGGTATGTTATTTTTTGTGATTTTATTTAATATCTGATTTAGATCTTCCCAAAACATTTTCACTTTCTCACATGCCCAAATTGCATGTACTGTTGTTGCCATTTCCTTCTTACAGCTAAAACATCTATCTGATAATGTTGAATCCCATTTTTTTTTAAACTTTTGAGGCATGATATATAATATGCGTAACCAATTATACTGTATCATGTGTAACCTTGTGTTTATTATATTCTTCATAGTTCCAGAACATAACTTTTCCCATGTTTCATTTTTTATCTTTATGTTTAAATCCTTTTCCCACTTTTGTTTGGGTTTATAGCATATTTCATCCTTTTCCTTTTCTTGCAGCTTGATGTACATGTTCGTTATAAATCTTTTAATTATCATTGTGTCTGTAATCACATATTCAAAGCTGCTTCCTTCTGGTAATCTCAGCCTGTTTCCCAATTTATCCTTTAAATAAGCTTTCAGCTGGTGGTATGCAAACATTATACCATGAGTTATTCCATATTTGTACTTCAACTGTTCAAATGTTAATAAATTATTTCCCAAAAAACAATTTTCTATTCTTTTAATTCCTTTTCTCTCCCATTCTCTAAAGGAAAGGTTATCTATTTAAAAGGGATTAGCGGATTTTGCGTCAATAGTAATTTTGGTATTTGGTCATTTGTTTTTTTCTTTTCTAAGTGAATGTTCTTCCATATATTGAGAAAATGATGCAGTATTGGTGAGCTTTTATATTGTACCAGCTTTTCATCCCACTTATAAAGTATATGTTCCGGTACCTTCTCCCCTATTTTATCTAGTTCCATCCTAGTCCAGTCTGGTTTTTCCCTTGTCTGGTAAAAATCTGATAAATACCTTAATTGTGCTGCTCTATAATAATTTTTAAAGTTTGGTAACTGCAAACTACCTTGGTTGTACCTCTCTGTTAATTTATCTAATGCTATCCTCGGTTTCCCCCCTTTCCACAAGTATTTCCTTATTATTCTCTTTAGTTCATTAAAAAATTTCTCTGTTAAGGGAATTGGTAATGAT
This sequence comes from Narcine bancroftii, assembly GCF_036971445.1. Lineage (NCBI taxonomy): Eukaryota > Metazoa > Chordata > Chondrichthyes > Torpediniformes > Narcinidae > Narcine > Narcine bancroftii. The sequence goes on along the minus strand of NC_091469.1, from coordinate 296,790,989 downwards.
TGAAATAAGTATTATATCCTTGGGAAGACATTCATTTTAATGCAACTTACCCTCCTTATCAACGTTAGCAGTAATTCTTTTCAATGTTCTAAGTCTTCCTGCAATTTCTTTATTAGTGGCTGATAATTTAATTTGTACAGGTGGCTTAAGTTATTATCTAATCTAATACCTAGATATCGGATTGCTTGTGTTTGCCATTTTAAAAAAATTCTGTATTATCCGCATTACTCATTGGCATCACTTCACTTTTATTTGCATTGATCTTGTACCCCGATATTTCTCCATACTCCTTCAATTTCTTGTGTAATCCTTTTATTGATATTTCTGGTTCTGTTAAGTATACTATGATGTCATCTGCAAATAAACTGATTTTATACTCCTCCTTTATTTTTATCCCTTTTATTTTATTTTCTGTTCTTATCAGTTCTGCCAATGTTTCTATTGCTAAAGCGAACAGTGAGGGGGATAATGGACATCTCTGCCTAGTTGACCTACTTAATTTAAATTGGTTCGATACATATACATTTACTGTTACCTTCGCCAATGGTCCATTATATAATGCTTTAATCAAATTAATATATTTTTCTGGTAGATTGAACCTCTGTAATACTTTGAATAAATAATTCCATTCTACTCTGTCAAAGGCTTTTTCTGCGTCTAAAGCAACAGCCACTGTTGGCTTCTTATTTCCTTGAACTGCATGAATTAGATTAATAAATTTACAGACATTATCCGCTCTTCGTCTTTTCTTAATAAATCCAGTTTGATCTTGTTTTACTATTTTTGGTACACAATCGGCCAATCTGTTTGCTAATAATTTCTCTATTATCTTATAATCTGAATTAAGTAGAGATATTGGTCTATATGATGCTGGTGTTAGTGGATCCTTCCCTGCCTTTGGTATTACTGTAATTATTGCTGTCTTACATGAATCTGGCAAGTTTTGTGTTTCTTCTATCTGGTTCATTACTTCCAGGAGACGAGGAATTAACAACTCTTTAAATGTTTTATAGAATTCTATTGGGAATCCATCCTCTCCTGGTGTTTTATTGTTCTGTAGTTTTTTCAATATATCCTGTACTTTCTCTATTTCAAATGGTTTTATCATTTGTTTTGTTCCTCTTCTTGCAATTTTGGCAGTTCAAATTTAGCTAAAAATTCTTCTATTTCATCATCTTTCCCCTCGTTCTCAGTTTGGCATAATTATTCATAAAATTCCTTAAAGTTCTCATTAATCTCTATTGGATTATATGTAATTTGTTTGTCCTTTTTCCTTGATGCCAATACAGTTCTTTTAGCTTGTTCTGTTTTAAGTTACCAGGCTAATATTTTATGTGGTTTTTTTTCTCCTAGTTCGTAATACTTTTGCTTTATTTTCATTATGTTCTTCTCCACCTTATACGTTTGTAATGTTTCGTATTTTATTTTTTTGTCCGCCAATTCTCTCCTTTTTGTTATATCATCCCTTTTTAACTAGTTCCTTTTCTGAACTTACTATCTCCCTTTCCAACTGCATTATTTCTTGATTGTAGTCCTTTTTCATCTTTGTTACATAACTTATTATCTGCCCTTTAATGAAGGCTTTCATTGCATCCCATAATATAAATTTGTCTTTCACTGATTCCATATTTATTTCAAAATATGTTTTAATTTGGCATTCAATAAACTCTCTAAATTCCTGCCTTTCAAGTAGCATGGAGTTTCACCTCCATCTATATGTTCTTGGTGGGATGTCCTCCAGTTCTATTGCTAATAACAGGAGTGAACAATCAGATAGTAATCTAACTTTATACTCAGTTTTCCTAACTCTCCCTTGAATATGGGCCAACAACAACAACAACATATCAATCCTTGAATATGTTTTATGCCTACTCAAATAATATGAATAGTCCTTCTCTCTTGGGTGCTGCCTCCTCCATATATCCATAAGTTTCATTTCCTGCATTGATTTAACCATAAATTTGGCTACTTTATTCTTTTGCTTGTCTTTTGTCCAGTTCTATCCAACATTGGATCCAAATTAAGGTTAAAATCCCCTCCTATCAATATACTTTCTTGTGTATCTACAATCTTCAAAAAAATATCTTGCATAAACTTTTGATCCTCCTCATTAGGTGCATATATATTGAGCAAATTCCAAAATTCTGAGTATATCTGACACTTTATCATTTCATACCGCCCTGCTGGATCTATTATTTCCTCCTCTATTTTGATTGGTACATTTTTATTAATTACACCTCTAGCTTTTGAATTATATGATGCTGCCGCTATGTGCCCTACCCAGTCTCTCTTTAATTTGTTATATTCCACTTTAGTTATTCGTGTTTCCTGCACAAATGCTATATCTATTTTTTCTTTTTTTTTCAGTAAATTTAATAGCCTCTTCCATTTAATTTGGTTATATATTCCATTAATGTTTATAGTCATATAGTTGAACATGGCCGTCTCATATCCTGTTTACACCTTATTTCCACTTCCTCACCACCACCATCCCCCTTTTCCCCATTTTCATCTCTGTTTTCCCTTTTTAAACTCAATGTATGATAACACATTTAAAACATAAAATACTCTAACAACTCCCATATCCAATATTCCATTAACCCCAAATCTCCCCCCCCCCTCTGAGTTTCTCTTTATCCCTTGCCGGGCAACCACAACTCCCCTTTCTATTTGGATTGCGAACCTGCTCGCAAACATCAACTGATTTCACTGTTATTCTCTCCCCCAACCCCCCAGAAAACACATTTTTTTTTACAAATATAACAAAGTTCTCCCTTTTTATTTCCCCTTATTTCCTTTCTTCTCTTCTCTTTCTCTTCTTTAGTTCTTTACTTATACATTGTTTTTACATCTTTATATATGTTTTATCACTGTTCTTCATTCTTGTTACATCTCTTCATCTCTCCTTCTGTCCTGCAAGCGTTTTGCAAATTCTTGTGCTTTCTCTGGATCCGTTTTGTCCCCCAGGGATAAATATTTTAAGCACAGCTCGATGTCTTAACATAAATTTATAACCTTTTTTCCATAGGATCAATTTTGGTGTATTAAACTCCTTGCTCTTCTTTAAGAGTTCAAAACTTATGTCTGGGTAAAAAATTATTTTTTGACCCTTGTATTCCAATGGTTTATTGTCTTCTCTAACTTTATTCCTTGCCCTCTCCAGTATATTTTCTCTTGTCATATATATCAAAAATTTTACTAAAATGGATTTTGGTTTTTGATGTGTCTGTGGTTTTGGAGCTAGTGTTCTGTGTGCCCTTTCTATTTCCATCCCTTCCTGCATTTCTGTCATTCCCAGGACCTTTGGGATCCATTCTTTTATAAATTCCTTTATATCTGTGCCTTCTTCGTCTTCCTTTAGGCCCACTATTTTTATGTTGTTTCGCCTACTATTATTTTCCAACATATCAATTTTCTGAGCTAACAACTCTTGTGACTCTAATTTTTTATCACTTTCTTCCAATTTTCTTCTTAAGTCATTCACTTCCATTTCTACAGCCGTTTCTCGTTCTTCCACATTTTCTACTCTTTTCCCTATTTCTGTCATGACTAGCTCTAATCTTTGCACTTTATCTTCTGTTCTTTTCATTTAAAAAAAAATTTCACTCAATTTTAATGACAACCATTTTTTTAATGCTCTCATTTTTTTCTTGAAAAAAAGCTTTATCTATATTCTGTCCATCTGTTTTACCTTCTATTTCTTTGTGAAGATCTTGGTCTTCTTCCTCTTCTCTGTGTCTGTACCTGTGTTTGTGTCTTCTTCTTCTCTTCTTTGTATCTGCATCTCTTCTGACTTTCCTGATGAGTTGCTTGTCTCACTTTGTCGGGCCTCTTCTTGCTTGGCCTCTCGCTGTTGGTCCTCTTCTTCTGAGCTGCTCATCTGAGCCTCCTGCTGCTGCTCTTCTTTCCTTTCACTCCTTTTCCTGCCACTTTCCTCTTCCAGCTGAGAACCTTGGTGTCGGGCATCCCTTAGCTGGTTGCGCTGTGGTTGCCTGCTCCTCGGCTGAGCCCCCCTCCCATCAGGGTTCTCCTTCTCCTTAGTTTGCGCACTTTTGTTTGGCTCAGAGAGCCATTTTTGCAGTCCAGCGGTCGGGGGGTCGCGACTCTGCGGGGCCGTCACCAACCTCGGAGATCGGGCGCTCTTTTCCACCACGGCTCCCTGTTTCTTCATGCAGGTAAGGCCTTTTCCTTTCTTTTCCAGTGTCTTTTCTTCCTTTTTTTCCTGTTGCTTTTACTTTTTCCTTCTTGGGTGCCATTTTCTTTCTTTTCTTTACAACTTTATTTTTTAATTCTTATATTTTGTATTTATTGAACTTTGTTTTTTCTTCCCTTTTTTTCTTCTTTTCTGGAGAGGGCTGGTATTACCCTACCGGCCACTACTCTATCACATGACTCCTCTCAGTCTGGTGCCCATGATGTTGCAAACTGAGTCAACAACCCTCTGGAGTTTTCCTTTGTCCTGAGATTTGGCATCTCCATACCAGACAGTGATGCAATCAGCCAGTATGTTCTCCATGGTGCATCTGTAGAAGTTTTTGAGAGTCTTTGATGACATACCAAATCTCCTCAATGTATAGCTCCTGGCAGGCCTTTTTAGTGATAGCATCAACATGGAGGCTCTGGGACAAATCCTCGGAGATGTTGTCACCCAGGAATTTGAAGAACTTGATCCTCTTCACTACTGAGCCCTTGATGAGGACTGGATCAGGTACCCCAGACTTCCTTCTGAAGACCACAATCATCTCCTTGGTTTTGCTAACGTTGAGCATAAGGTTGTTGTGATACTGCTCAAAGAGCTGATCTATCTCCCTCCTGTACACTTCCTCATTGGCACTTGTGAATCTGCCAGCAACTGTGGTGTCATAAGCAAACTTGTAGATAGCATTGGAATTGGGCCTGGCCACACATCCTTGGGGTGCCCCAGGGTTGACAATCCTTGAGGAGGAGACGTTGCTTCCAAATCTTACTGACTGTGGTCTTCTGATGATAACGTCAAGGATCCAATTGCAGAGTGGGGTACAGAGGCCCAGCTTCTTGACCAGCACTGAGGAAATAAATACAGCTGTATTGAAGGTAATTTCATGTGATATTACGTGTTCTGTTCTAGTCAATGAAGAGCAGCCGTATGTATGAGTTGGTGCTTTTCAGGTGTTCTAGAGCTGGGTGGAGAGCCAGCTGTATTGCATCTGCTGTGGACCGATTGTGACGATAGGTGAATTGCAGCGGGTCCAGATCTTTACTTCAAAAATATTGGCACTGACAGTACATATCATTGCCTTCTTTAAGAATTGTATCAAATATTTGAAAGGGATTTGCTTATTTTAAACAATAAATCAAGGTCCAATTGATCATTTTTTTTCTGATAATGGTTAGTAAATAAAAATTAAGATCCTTGGGTGCTTCAAAAACCATCAATAATAATAAGTGATCAGCTGAAACTTTTTTTGAAGTCTGTGTATTTATCTTGCAAAGTTCATCTTCAAGCTTATGCAATTATATAGATAATCCTTCAATATGAATGTAACAGATTTACAAGTCTCTGATTGCAACCTGTGTTTAATTGTGATAAATTCATATGTTTTGCATAAATGATGAAATCATTTGACCGTAGCTTCTTTCGTTTCACTTTTTCAGTGGTGAATTTCAAATGGCTTTGTTCCAGAGCAACATAGCCTTTCTAACTTCAGTGCAACATGACGATGATGAATCTTAAGCATTTCAAGGTGGAGGGAAGAAAATAATTCAAGTTAACCTAGTCCCATCATTGTATTGCTTGAATATAATGTGAATGTCTTGCACATGATGTATTAAATTATACAAATGGTGCAGAATAAATAAGGAAAACCTCACTCCCATACAAGTGCAGGGACAATTCTGTTGATCCAAAAACCTGACTTTGAATGCTAAGTGCTACCTTGGAGGTCACCCTGTCTATTTTTGTGTAGTGCATGTAATCACAATTGATAAGTTGCTCTTAGTTACAGATGCCACAAAATGGCAAGAGTGAAGAGAAGACATCGTAAATGGTGACAGTTGGGGAAATGAACAATGAGGTAAAATAAACAATGCCTGCTTGGGCAGGAAGCTCAAAGGAAGATAGGTCAATTTAATTCAAATGAATGAAAGAAGCCTCAGAGAAATGCCGTATGAATAAGCTGAGCGAAAGCTTCAAAAGGAAGGCTTACTTCTCTCAGATTCTTAAAATTTAAAATGTGTTGCAATCTATCCTCCAGATCTTCAATTTCATTGATATTTAATTTCAGTCACATTCAAACTGAGTGAACTTTGGCTGGGTTGCTATATTCCCACAACCTAGGCAAAAGCATTAGATTTATATATATATATATATATATATATATATTAAAAAAAAGGACTGGATTACCTTACTAAGTGATAATTGAAGCAGGGGCTCTGAACACTTGAAATTTGCCAAGGATACTTGCAACTGAGAGTTATACATGACCCAATGGGGAAAGGTAGCCCTTTTTAGAGTTCATCGAGGGGAAGATATTCAAAAGATAAAAGCCATGTGAAACATACTGGAGAAGAGAGAGAGGAAAAGAAAACAGGAACAATGTGTAGTTTTGCTGCATCTTTAGGGAAGTTTTTAAAAAATTCAGAGCATTTTGCAGGAGTAAATTTCATACTGAAACATTAGGAGAGATATAGGGCTTGGTCAAAGTGATTTGTTTTCCAGAAGGGATTACGGAGGGAGGAAGAATAATGACACTATTCTGGTTGATGGTACTTTAATTATCCTCTTCCGGATGGTGGATCAAGCATCCAGTGAATGAAGTGCAATTTATGGTTAAAGTACAAGATAGGATGGGCAAGCTTAAATAAATTTATCTTAAAGGATAAAAGGATAACTTAAATGGCATTTTATCTTAGTTTCTTTAATTCTGTGACTTGGTAAGTTGAAGCCTGTGTTAGTATTTGGTGTTTGTTCTCTCTTACTGTAAGAGGATCCAGGTAACTCTTTTATGTTCTTTAGACTGCAATATCAGAAAAAAATTAACATAATTACTGCCTGTCAGGTCGTTCTCACTGGGCGTCTTTTTAGACTGTGTGCAGTGTAGTGGATGACCGTTAACAAATTTTTCCAGTATGATTTACACTGCAGGCTTTGTCCAAAAAGATGTAGGGGTCTTGAGGATAAATCGGGGCACAAGAATTGACTCAAAATTCCTGCACGATCCTTTTTAGACTGCCCGTGTAGTAGCAAAATTCCTTGATTGTGCTGTTACATGCCTGCAGTCTAAAAACCATAATTGTCTGCTTTACAGCAGGCAATTTCATGTGATATTACGTGTTCTGTTCTAGTATATGACAATAAAGGAATCTTGAATCATGTATTTGTTTTAATCTTCAAGAATTGAAGTTCATTATAAATGTATTCCATTGGAAAAAAATAACATATAATTTAAGAAATAACATCACAGTATTCAAACAAATTTGGGAACCGTACATGGAACACAACAGAGAAGTCCTACCGCGGACCTCCACCACTTAAAATGACAGAATGAGAAGAAGACGAAATGAACTGACCCAGTGTGTAAAAGTAGATGACACAATTTTCTTGTTTATTTTCATTGTGTTAGGACATTGTTTAATGGGTTTAATGCATCATATATGTTGAACGTTGAATGGGTGGGGAGGGGGTGGGAAGGAGGGAGGGAAGGGAAGGGGGGAAATGGGGAGAAAATGACACTGTGTATATTCAAAAGGGAAAGTTTATGTGTATTTTAGTCAATATGGTTCATAGTGTGAAAAATAGAAAATTTAAAAAAAAAGAATTGAAGTTCATTGTATCAACAGATGCTGAAGAGCGGTAAAATGACAAAACACAAGTAAAGCTAGAGGAAAAGAGTCAGAGCATGAATAACATGGGTCTTTGGACAGATGTTGATGTCAGGCCAAGTTTTCTGGAGATCCAAGCAATTTCAGTGCCAATTTTAAAGTTCCACAGAGTTTTGTGGCAGCAGGGAGCCCACACACACTCTCTGTATTACTCTAGTTTGTCTAACCTGGACATCTTTCTCAGGATCAGGGAAAGTATCACAGCATTTACTGCAATTAATAAAAATTTCTGTTAGGGAAACACAAGTCCATCACATTTCAATGATTGACTTCTAGTGTACTTAATTACATTTTGTGTTATGTTGCAAAGAAAATATAACAGATATAATTCCACCATCAGCTAATTTATTTAACCAGTTCTTCTTTTGAATTTGCATTTCCACCATTTAGGAGATTTAGCACTTAAGAAGATCCTTAAGTTAGTTGATAGGGCATAATAAGCGTAGCGGTGAGCACAACGCTGTTACAGCGGCAGCACTAATCACTTGGGTTCAAATATAGTCATTCAATTAAGGAATGTAAAAATCTTTTGGTGTAACAGTCAGTCAGTCAGTCAGTCAGTCAGTCAGTCAGTCAGTCAGTCAGTCAGTCAGTCAGTCAGTCAGTCAGTCAGTCAGTCAGTCAGTCAGTCAGTCAGTCAGTCAGTCAGTCAGTCAGTCAGTCAGTCAGTCAGTCAGTCAGTCAGTCAGTCAGTCAGTCAGTCAGTCAGTCAGTCAGTCAGTCAGTCAGTCAGTCAGTCAGTCAGTCAGTCAGTCAGTCAGTCAGTCAGTCAGTCAGTCAGTCAGTCAGTCAGTCAGTCAGTCAGTCAGTCAGTCAGTCAGTCAGTCAGTCAGTCAGTCAGTCAGTCAGTCAGTCAGTCAGTCAGTCAGTCAGTCAGTCAGTCAGTCAGTCAGTCAGTCAGTCAGTCAGTCAGTCAGTCAGTCAGTCAGTCAGTCAGTCAGTCAGTCAGTCAGTCAGTCAGTCAGTCAGTCAGTCAGTCAGTCAGTCAGTCAGTCAGTCAGTCAGTCAGTCAGTCAGTCAGTCAGTCAGTCAGTCAGTCAGTCAGTCAGTCAGTCAGTCAGTCAGTCAGTCAGTCAGTCAGTCAGTCAGTCAGTCAGTCAGTCAGTCAGTCAGTCAGTCAGTCAGTCAGTCAGTCAGTCAGTCAGTCAGTCAGTCAGTCAGTCAGTCAGTCAGTCAGTCAGTCAGTCAGTCAGTCAGTCAGTCAGTCAGTCAGTCAGTCAGTCAGTCAGTCAGTCAGTCAGTCAGTCAGTCAGTCAGTCAGTCAGTCAGTCAGTCAGTCAGTCAGTCAGTCAGTCAGTCAGTCAGTCAGTCAGTCAGTCAGTCAGTCAGTCAGTCAGTCAGTCAGTCAGTCAGTCAGTCAGTCAGTCAGTCAGTCAGTCAGTCAGTCAGTCAGTCAGTCAGTCAGTCAGTCAGTCAGTCAGTCAGTCAGTCAGTCAGTCAGTCAGTCAGTCAGTCAGTCAGTCAGTCAGTCAGTCAGTCAGTCAGTCAGTCAGTCAGTCAGTCAGTCAGTCAGTCAGTCAGTCAGTCAGTCAGTCAGTCAGTCAGTCAGTCAGTCAGTCAGTCAGTCAGTCAGTCAGTCAGTCAGTCAGTCAGTCAGTCAGTCAGTCAGTCAGTCAGTCAGTCAGTCAGTCAGTCAGTCAGTCAGTCAGTCAGTCAGTCAGTCAGTCAGTCAGTCAGTCAGTCAGTCAGTCAGTCAGTCAGTCAGTCAGTCAGTCAGTCAGTCAGTCAGTCAGTCAGTCAGTCAGTCAGTCAGTCAGTCAGTCAGTCAGTCAGTCAGTCAGTCAGTCAGTCAGTCAGTCAGTCAGTCAGTCAGTCAGTCAGTCAGTCAGTCAGTCAGTCAGTCAGTCAGTCAGTCAGTCAGTCAGTCAGTCAGTCAGTCAGTCAGTCAGTCAGTCAGTCAGTCAGTCAGTCAGTCAGTCAGTCAGTCAGTCAGTCAGTCAGTCAGTCAGTCAGTCAGTCAGTCAGTCAGTCAGTCAGTCAGTCAGTCAGTCAGTCAGTCAGTCAGTCAGTCAGTCAGTCAGTCAGTCAGTCAGTCAGTCAGTCAGTCAGTCAGTCAGTCAGTCAGTCAGTCAGTCAGTCAGTCAGTCAGTCAGTCAGTCAGTCAGTCAGTCAGTCAGTCAGTCAGTCAGTCAGTCAGTCAGTCAGTCAGTCAGTCAGTCAGTCAGTCAGTCAGTCAGTCAGTCAGTCAGTCAGTCAGTCAGTCAGTCAGTCAGTCAGTCAGTCAGTCAGTCAGTCAGTCAGTCAGTCAGTCAGTCAGTCAGTCAGTCAGTCAGTCAGTCAGTCAGTCAGTCAGTCAGTCAGTCAGTCAGTCAGTCAGTCAGTCAGTCAGTCAGTCAGTCAGTCAGTCAGTCAGTCAGTCAGTCAGTCAGTCAGTCAGTCAGTCAGTCAGTCAGTCAGTCAGTCAGTCAGTCAGTCAGTCAGTCAGTCAGTCAGTCAGTCAGTCAGTCAGTCAGTCAGTCAGTCAGTCAGTCAGTCAGTCAGTCAGTCAGTCAGTCAGTCAGTCAGTCAGTCAGTCAGTCAGTCAGTCAGTCAGTCAGTCAGTCAGTCAGTCAGTCAGTCAGTCAGTCAGTCAGTCAGTCAGTCAGTCAGTCAGTCAGTCAGTCAGTCAGTCAGTCAGTCAGTCAGTCAGTCAGTCAGTCAGTCAGTCAGTCAGTCAGTCAGTCAGTCAGTCAGTCAGTCAGTCAGTCAGTCAGTCAGTCAGTCAGTCAGTCAGTCAGTCAGTCAGTCAGTCAGTCAGTCAGTCAGTCAGTCAGTCAGTCAGTCAGTCAGTCAGTCAGTCAGTCAGTCAGTCAGTCAGTCAGTCAGTCAGTCAGTCAGTCAGTCAGTCAGTCAGTCAGTCAGTCAGTCAGTCAGTCAGTCAGTCAGTCAGTCAGTCAGTCAGTCAGTCAGTCAGTCAGTCAGTCAGTCAGTCAGTCAGTCAGTCAGTCAGTCAGTCAGTCAGTCAGTCAGTCAGTCAGTCAGTCAGTCAGTCAGTCAGTCAGTCAGTCAGTCAGTCAGTCAGTCAGTCAGTCAGTCAGTCAGTCAGTCAGTCAGTCAGTCAGTCAGTCAGTCAGTCAGTCAGTCAGTCAGTCAGTCAGTCAGTCAGTCAGTCAGTCAGTCAGTCAGTCAGTCAGTCAGTCAGTCAGTCAGTCAGTCAGTCAGTCAGTCAGTCAGTCAGTCAGTCAGTCAGTCAGTCAGTCAGTCAGTCAGTCAGTCAGTCAGTCAGTCAGTCAGTCAGTCAGTCAGTCAGTCAGTCAGTCAGTCAGTCAGTCAGTCAGTCAGTCAGTCAGTCAGTCAGTCAGTCAGTCAGTCAGTCAGTCAGTCAGTCAGTCAGTCAGTCAGTCAGTCAGTCAGTCAGTCAGTCAGTCAGTCAGTCAGTCAGTCAGTCAGTCAGTCAGTCAGTCAGTCAGTCAGTCAGTCAGTCAGTCAGTCAGTCAGTCAGTCAGTCAGTCAGTCAGTCAGTCAGTCAGTCAGTCAGTCAGTCAGTCAGTCAGTCAGTCAGTCAGTCAGTCAGTCAGTCAGTCAGTCAGTCAGTCAGTCAGTCAGTCAGTCAGTCAGTCAGTCAGTCAGTCAGTCAGTCAGTCAGTCAGTCAGTCAGTCAGTCAGTCAGTCAGTCAGTCAGTCAGTCAGTCAGTCAGTCAGTCAGTCAGTCAGTCAGTCAGTCAGTCAGTCAGTCAGTCAGTCAGTCAGTCAGTCAGTCAGTCAGTCAGTCAGTCAGTCAGTCAGTCAGTCAGTCAGTCAGTCAGTCAGTCAGTCAGTCAGTCAGTCAGTCAGTCAGTCAGTCAGTCAGTCAGTCAGTCAGTCAGTCAGTCAGTCAGTCAGTCAGTCAGTCAGTCAGTCAGTCAGTCAGTCAGTCAGTCAGTCAGTCAGTCAGTCAGTCAGTCAGTCAGTCAGTCAGTCAGTCAGTCAGTCAGTCAGTCAGTCAGTCAGTCAGTCAGTCAGTCAGTCAGTCAGTCAGTCAGTCAGTCAGTCAGTCAGTCAGTCAGTCAGTCAGTCAGTCAGTCAGTCAGTCAGTCAGTCAGTCAGTCAGTCAGTCAGTCAGTCAGTCAGTCAGTCAGTCAGTCAGTCAGTCAGTCAGTCAGTCAGTCAGTCAGTCAGTCAGTCAGTCAGTCAGTCAGTCAGTCAGTCAGTCAGTCAGTCAGTCAGTCAGTCAGTCAGTCAGTCAGTCAGTCAGTCAGTCAGTCAGTCAGTCAGTCAGTCAGTCAGTCAGTCAGTCAGTCAGTCAGTCAGTCAGTCAGTCAGTCAGTCAGTCAGTCAGTCAGTCAGTCAGTCAGTCAGTCAGTCAGTCAGTCAGTCAGTCAGTCAGTCAGTCAGTCAGTCAGTCAGTCAGTCAGTCAGTCAGTCAGTCAGTCAGTCAGTCAGTCAGTCAGTCAGTCAGTCAGTCAGTCAGTCAGTCAGTCAGTCAGTCAGTCAGTCAGTCAGTCAGTCAGTCAGTCAGTCAGTCAGTCAGTCAGTCAGTCAGTCAGTCAGTCAGTCAGTCAGTCAGTCAGTCAGTCAGTCAGTCAGTCAGTCAGTCAGTCAGTCAGTCAGTCAGTCAGTCAGTCAGTCAGTCAGTCAGTCAGTCAGTCAGTCAGTCAGTCAGTCAGTCAGTCAGTCAGTCAGTCAGTCAGTCAGTCAGTCAGTCAGTCAGTCAGTCAGTCAGTCAGTCAGTCAGTCAGTCAGTCAGTCAGTCAGTCAGTCAGTCAGTCAGTCAGTCAGTCAGTCAGTCAGTCAGTCAGTCAGTCAGTCAGTCAGTCAGTCAGTCAGTCAGTCAGTCAGTCAGTCAGTCAGTCAGTCAGTCAGTCAGTCAGTCAGTCAGTCAGTCAGTCAGTCAGTCAGTCAGTCAGTCAGTCAGTCAGTCAGTCAGTCAGTCAGTCAGTCAGTCAGTCAGTCAGTCAGTCAGTCAGTCAGTCAGTCAGTCAGTCAGTCAGTCAGTCAGTCAGTCAGTCAGTCAGTCAGTCAGTCAGTCAGTCAGTCAGTCAGTCAGTCAGTCAGTCAGTCAGTCAGTCAGTCAGTCAGTCAGTCAGTCAGTCAGTCAGTCAGTCAGTCAGTCAGTCAGTCAGTCAGTCAGTCAGTCAGTCAGTCAGTCAGTCAGTCAGTCAGTCAGTCAGTCAGTCAGTCAGTCAGTCAGTCAGTCAGTCAGTCAGTCAGTCAGTCAGTCAGTCAGTCAGTCAGTCAGTCAGTCAGTCAGTCAGTCAGTCAGTCAGTCAGTCAGTCAGTCAGTCAGTCAGTCAGTCAGTCAGTCAGTCAGTCAGTCAGTCAGTCAGTCAGTCAGTCAGTCAGTCAGTCAGTCAGTCAGTCAGTCAGTCAGTCAGTCAGTCAGTCAGTCAGTCAGTCAGTCAGTCAGTCAGTCAGTCAGTCAGTCAGTCAGTCAGTCAGTCAGTCAGTCAGTCAGTCAGTCAGTCAGTCAGTCAGTCAGTCAGTCAGTCAGTCAGTCAGTCAGTCAGTCAGTCAGTCAGTCAGTCAGTCAGTCAGTCAGTCAGTCAGTCAGTCAGTCAGTCAGTCAGTCAGTCAGTCAGTCAGTCAGTCAGTCAGTCAGTCAGTCAGTCAGTCAGTCAGTCAGTCAGTCAGTCAGTCAGTCAGTCAGTCAGTCAGTCAGTCAGTCAGTCAGTCAGTCAGTCAGTCAGTCAGTCAGTCAGTCAGTCAGTCAGTCAGTCAGTCAGTCAGTCAGTCAGTCAGTCAGTCAGTCAGTCAGTCAGTCAGTCAGTCAGTCAGTCAGTCAGTCAGTCAGTCAGTCAGTCAGTCAGTCAGTCAGTCAGTCAGTCAGTCAGTCAGTCAGTCAGTCAGTCAGTCAGTCAGTCAGTCAGTCAGTCAGTCAGTCAGTCAGTCAGTCAGTCAGTCAGTCAGTCAGTCAGTCAGTCAGTCAGTCAGTCAGTCAGTCAGTCAGTCAGTCAGTCAGTCAGTCAGTCAGTCAGTCAGTCAGTCAGTCAGTCAGTCAGTCAGTCAGTCAGTCAGTCAGTCAGTCAGTCAGTCAGTCAGTCAGTCAGTCAGTCAGTCAGTCAGTCAGTCAGTCAGTCAGTCAGTCAGTCAGTCAGTCAGTCAGTCAGTCAGTCAGTCAGTCAGTCAGTCAGTCAGTCAGTCAGTCAGTCAGTCAGTCAGTCAGTCAGTCAGTCAGTCAGTCAGTCAGTCAGTCAGTCAGTCAGTCAGTCAGTCAGTCAGTCAGTCAGTCAGTCAGTCAGTCAGTCAGTCAGTCAGTCAGTCAGTCAGTCAGTCAGTCAGTCAGTCAGTCAGTCAGTCAGTCAGTCAGAGAGAGATTGTACTTCAAGTAATAAAAAGTAATTGTTTCTCTATCTATCCTCCAGCAAAGTTTCCATAGAAAATCATCTGATCAGGGTGAAAGTAGCATATGCTACGGGCCCAGGATTTTCAAGGGCCCCTGCGTTTATATATTGTGAATCTTCAGAAACATTTTCATTTTCATCTTTGTGCAGCGGCTATGAGATACCACACTGATAGTCTGTGTTAATAACCCCGATTAAAATCGCAAACCTTAAATTCAGTGTTCATGATTTTTGCCTATTATCCCCTTTAATCAGGGTTATTAACACAGACTGTGGATGTGTGGCATCTCATCGCCCCTGCAGGCTGCACAATTATGCAGCAGTTAAGAGACACTATACTGATTGTTCCTTCCCCACCCCCACAATCTAACTCCCAATGCGGCAGCAGGGGTGCAGTGCTGCCAAAGTTCACCAGAGAGCCGCTTTGGCATCTGATCGGGCCGCTTCAGGGCCACCCTGGTAGCTCGCGGCAATGGCTCAATGTGGGAGCAATGGCCGTCTTCATTACCCATAATTCCCCACGCAGTTGGAACTGCTCGGCCAGTGCCAGGGAAACACAGAGCGGTTCCAGTTGCATGAGGGAATTATGGGTAATGAAGACAGCCAGTGATCCTGCACTGAGCCAGCCTACACCGCCGTAAGTAAGTTTTGTTTTAACAAAATGTGTAAGTTTTAACTGGGGAGGGGAAGAGAGCAATTTCAGTGCAAGTGTAATTATTATGTAAGTGCAAAATGTGTAAGTAAGTTTTAACAGGAGAGTGGGGGGGGGGGGGGGTGCTGCAATTTCAGTGCTTGCCATAGGCTCTATGTTGCCTAGATACGTCACTGGTAATCACTGAATATATAGTGATCTGAGAAAGCTAGCATCATTTTGTTAAGAATAATCAGCAACTCTTTTGGCGGGGGGCTCCGCAGTCACACTTCCCTCTCATTGTGCATGCGCCAGCTGGAACTTCATGTGCTACTGTCACACTACCCCCCCCCCCCCCCACCTCACCGCGATGCTCCAGGCAGCACAATTTAGGACCGCGCATGCACCAGCTGGCACAATTTAGGGCCCCATTAAAATAAATGCCATAGGTCCCTTAATCTGGCATTGGACCTCACTAATCTAAAATGGGGTCTCTGAACTAATGCACAGATATAGCCTAAACAGTGCAGTTATTTGAGTAGAAACAGAGAAACCCAGAATTGCAATGGAATGGATGTTAGCATTTTCTGTTAAAATTCAGTTCAGAGTTTTGTATATTATCACGTGCCCAAGATGCAGTAAAAATCTTTAGTTATGCATGCTATCCAGGAATTGCAAAGTTCCTCAGCAGCAGCTTGGAGTTTTAAGCAAAAACAAAACTTCTGAAGGAACACAGTGGATGAAGCAGCCACCTGTGTGGGGTAAAGGAACTGTTGATGTTTCAAGTCATGCCCTTGAACCAGGACTGAGAGTGGATAGGGAAGGTCATCGTCATAAACAGGAGAGAAGGAGGGGAGAGCCAGTGGGTGGGTGATAGACGAGCTGGAGAGGGTTAATAGACATATAGAACCAGGTGGTGGGGAGGTAAGGCTGGACACAGAAGCTGGAGAGTGGTAAGTGAAGTGAAAGGAATATAAATCGTGGGAATGGATAGGTAAGGAAGATGATAATGAGAAATATTGAGCTCAAAATGTTAAATTTATTTTGTTAAATAACGGGAATTAAAATAAAACAACCA
This sequence comes from Narcine bancroftii, assembly GCF_036971445.1. NCBI lineage: Eukaryota > Metazoa > Chordata > Chondrichthyes > Torpediniformes > Narcinidae > Narcine > Narcine bancroftii. The sequence goes on along the minus strand of NC_091469.1, from coordinate 296,775,181 downwards.
TCAATACTGAGGTTCATTAAACTACTGGGTTGTCATAAAAATCCATATGATACACTAATGACCTATAGGGAAAGAAATCTGTTGTCTATACCTGTCTGGGTCCTAAATTTGACTCAAGCAATGCATTGAATTGTTTTCAAAACAGGTAGTTCAAGAGGAATTAATGATAAATAATGGCCGTGCCAGAAATACTCATACATCTTCGAATGATAAAAGTTTAAGACACTTTAAAAAAAAATTATTGGAGGTAAATAGTCTCTTTTTATCTTGACGTCTAGTTTGCAAAAATGGTGACCCATTAGAGAGAGAACCACGTTGAGATTTTTCTCAGGAGAAACTTATTTGGTACAGTCACCATGGAAAGTCTTGCTTTGAGAATAAGGTGAAGCTGGAGTTGGAAAAAGATCAGCAGAAAACATCAGTCATTAGGGGCAGCACAGTTGGTGTTGCAGTTAGCACGATACCTTTCCCTCACCGGTGATCGGGACCAAAGGTCAAATCTCTCGCTGCCTGTAAAGAGTTTGTACTTTCCACCCGTGTCTACCTGGGTTTCATCTGGGGGCTTCGGTTTCCTCCCACTGTTCTAAACATACTAGGGGTGTAGATTCATTGGGTGTAAATTGTGGGGCAAAATGGCCTGTTACCGTGCTGTATGTCTAAATTTTAAAAAATTTAAAATAAAAAAAAGTGTAAAGCAGCCATCACCAAGGTTTTTTATCTGCCCAATTTTCCCTCATCTGGTCAGCCTGATACTTTTGTAACTCACAAGGTCTTGAAATCTCTCAGATGCAGGTTTCCTCAAGTCTGGCTGGAATTCTACACTTTATTACAATTGTCTTGGATTTGGAAGTCCAAATTCAAGGGGTTCTTCAGTGTCATGGTTATAGAGGAACAGACAAATTGTCCAGCAGTATAAATTATCACATCAGACACTGGAGAGTTTTAAATTGAATACATCTACAATAAGGAATGGGCAAAGAATTGGAATTGCACCATCAAATCTGTGGATTGTCATGAAATTCCTATCTGGTTTACTGATGTTTTTATCTGGAAGGAAATCTGCCATGCTTATTTGGGTCGAGACCTCTAATGTAGGTATCACTAAACTGTTTCCTCAATTAGGCCAGCTATGAATGGGCAGTAAATGTGGACCTCACATAAAAACATGCACACCCCATGAACAACAAAGAATTACTTTTAAAACATTTTGTAAAGTGAGCTCTCACCCACCTATGATCATAACTGTGTCATTGAACAAGCCATTGCATTAGCTTAGAATGGCCAACCTTTTAACTTTTCATTTTTAATTTAGACATACAACATGGTAACAGGCCATTTCGCCCAAGGAGTATGCACTGGGGGTCTAAGTTAGTTGGGTGGCATGGCCTCGTGGGCCAAAATGGCCTGTTACCATGCTGTATATCTAAATTAAAAATGAAAAGTTAAAAGGTTGGCCATTCTAAGCTAATGCAATGGCTTGTTCAATGACACAGTTATGATCATAGGTGGGTGAGTTATAATATGACTTCACTTTCTGTTGCAGCTAGATCTTCTCCATCATCCATATCTTTGTGTGCTGGACTCTGCACAGTTTCTTGTCAATGAACAGAGCTTTCCGGTGACTGCTGGTTCATGAACCAGTCTTGCTGAATACTGTGAGAAATTACTTGGAGTTCTCTCCATCTAATATGGCCTACAAATCTTTTGCTGTCTTCTTATTTCTATAATAAATTGCACAATTGGAGTTACTCAGAGATTGGTTTAAATCTGCTGACACATATCCATAGAGGGAAAGAATTAGAAGGTTGTGTTCAATGCACAAACTTGCTGGAGAAATTCAACAGGTCAGGCGGCATCTATAGTAAGTAAAGGGCAACTAACTGCTCAGGCCGGAGTCCTACGTCAAGATTGTGTTCATAGGATAAAATGAAGCAAATTGGAAAGAGGCTAATGTGAAGCAGACAGCCAAATTATCAGCCTATAAAAAATAAGACAAATTAACAATGGCTACTGACCTGTATTTGGAGTTAAATATTAAGAAAATCCTTCTGGGTAATCTCCAGCCAGATGGCATTAACATCGACCACTCTGGTATATGCTACTCAGTTACATTGAAGCTTAACATTCCCTATGCCAAACTTATTAAAAGTGCAAATTATTGTCAAATGTAATAGGAGTATTTAACCCTCATTTAATGAATTGCCAGGAAGAGTGTAATTTCACTTGCAGAAAAGAGCAGATCTTTACCTTAAAATCATTGCTTCTCGAAGCATTTCCAAGAGTTTCCTCAAAGAGTCCAATAGAGCCTCTCTGCAAGTTTCAGAAGTTGAGAAATCTGCCCAAATGGCCTACAGCTGTTTAAACCTTAAGCAAGCACAGCAATGCCCATTCAAATGAAAGGTAAAAATTAGGGTGTGTGAGAGAAAAGTGTTTATTTTTTTCATAATTGGTGAACAGTAAGAGCCATCAGTGATATTTGGGGGCAATGGAAGATCTACCCTGATATGTTTTAATAAGTGAAACATGTGTCAAATTTAATTTCCTATCTGAGGGAACAGCATCAGTCTCCACTCATTGTTTCCATTGGGTAGCAATCCAAGATCAGGAAGTGTGAAAATTGCAGGCAAGAATTTGAATAACCTTGTGATACATCCTAGCAATTCATCTAGTTGCAGACCAGTTCCAATAAGGCAGTGACATTCCTAACTCATGTTAACTTCAAGGCCCCCTGCGAACTTCATTGCGTCAGTACTGATTTATTCACTTTTTTGTCACCTTGCTGTGCCTTAATTGGCTGTGCCTTAATTGGCTAGTTATTGACCATCAAGAAATAATCATTTGGTTGAATGGTGATTACTAACAGGAAGGAAACTGAAAAATCTGTTCTTTCATTCAGTTCAGGGCAACATGGACATAGCATTTAGAAGCCCTTGCCTGGAATTTACCTGTTAGATTACCTTAAAGTGATCTTGCAGACAACAGTGAGGAATATTAAAATATAAAGAAATGAGAATGTTTCAGTGCTGGGGAAGGACCAATCATTCCTTTGGAGTGGGCGCTAAAGTATAATCTATGTGTAATGTGATAAAAATAGGAAGAAGCAAAATGCCTACTTGTAACTGATTGAGTGGAAAATACATTTACTTTGCTCATACTTATTCACAGAGGTTGCTTTGCACATTGTCTTAACTGATTGATCTTGATCATGTGTTAGTTCTGTCTTGAATTAATGAAGCTTCATTGATAGAGTTCCTTTTGCATTTATTTTGGGTTATAAATGATCTGTTCCCTTCAGTGGAGCAAGCCTAGTAACACCAAGTAAAGGAGCACTTCATCTCATAAGACACTTGGCATTGTCAATATATACCCAATGTACTCAGAATGGAGGTTAAACTCCAAATGGCAAAGTACTAGTTCTAATAAAAATTAACACGATCTCAGAAGAGAACCTCAATGCATCTTGCCTTATTGTGAACCTGTTATTGTGGCTGAATCTTGGCTCCACTTTTGTGTGTATATTAAAAGTGTAATATTTTTAAGGCCAACTCATGCAATCAATTTAAGAGTAATTTGTTGAACTGCTTTGAAAAAAAAAACACTGTCTAATTTAGTAAATACCATTATGAGCTCCTGTTTTAGTAAAATGAGATTATCACTGTAAGGGATAGTATAGAAAGGAGGAACTGAACAGTCACAGTTAACATTTAACATTTCACACAAGCACAACACAAATCACAGCACAGTGATAATTTGATACATTGGAAAAACTGAAGAAAGGCTTGTCACATTCTGTTTCAGAATTTGATTCATTTGCAAAGACACTGTGATTTTGCAAGGGAGGACCATTCTGACAGCTGAAGAGAAAACCGCTTTTTGAAGCAGCTCTTGTGGCCGGCCATTTTTGTGGAATTCAGAGCAAAGCATGCTCTGTGAATGAGTGGGCCTTTTCAGTGGATTGACCTATGCCAGGAGGGTGTTTTGGGAAGCAACGTGCTTCATTTTGAATATCACTTGGAGAGGCTGCTTCATTTTAAGTGTGACCAGCAGTGGCGTTACTTGGAGAGACCAGTACCAGAGCCTTGGAAGCTTTGTGGAGGCCACACTGTTCAAGGCGTGCCCGCAAAAAGATCAGATGTGTTATGACCACAGCTCATGTAGATGGACACTTCTTCAAAGGCTGTACCAGCCACAACCCAATCAACATTAATTCTGGGCTTCAAATTTCAAAGGCCTACACTTTAACACTGAATTTGAAAATCATAACTTTGAAGTAACTTTCTAGATTCTGGCCTGCACTGTAATTGTTTTGGTATACTTCCCACCCACCCACCCACCCACCCACCCACCCACCCACCACACACACACACACACACACACACACACACACACACACACACACACACACACACACACACACACACACACACACACATAAGGCATCTATGCATAGCTGGGGATAGATTGACTGTTAGGATAGTTCAAGAGTTAAGTCTTCAGTTTAAGAGTTAGAAATAAAATTAGTGTTTTAAAATTAAACAGTCTTATTCATTGTCTATTGCTGCTTGTTATGTGCAGTTCATAACATGAAAAAGAAGAGGTTGAACCTTCAACAGGGAAGGTGACATAATTTTGTTTCCTGAAAGAGCGCTGATGTTGTCTGTGCTTTGAAAGAAATAGAATATTGGGAGCATTGAAATAGGTGGCCCATGCAATTGCATCTTTTTTTTGTTCTAATGGATAAAGACTAGCTTCTGTTTGTTGTAAACTTCATACCAAAATTCAAATAGGAACAAATAGGTGAGAACCTTTAGCACTGAAGGTTCATCTGTGTTGCTCACAGGTGATTGGCATGCCCCATCTCTCTTGTAATATTGTGGGAACCTGTAACAGCTCAGTGGTGGGATGAAGCAGGAAATTCTCATCAGCTGAGCCACTGGATGGCGGCACAGAGTCATGGAGATGAATGGCCCATGATTTGATGGACTTACAGGAGAATGATTAAAAATAACACGTAACGACCTTCCGATGCAAAAGCAGCAGATATCATTTCAATTCCTTTTGTGAGATTCAACATGTGGCAATAACAACAATGCAATTGTTGTTAAAAAAAATGTTCCATGTCCAATCATGCAGGGAATATGTTAAATTGAAAGTTTTGAATATTCTCCCTCTTATAGGGTAGTGGAGTTGGATAATCTCACCACTTTTAAAACTACTCAGATGAGTATCTGTTAAGATAATTATCTTTAGTTTAAGAGTTATGTGCTAGCATGAACACAGGGATCCAGCCAGAATTAACACATACCAAAGCAAAGATCTGGACCCACTGCACTTCAATTCATACATATAGCTGCTCTTCATCGACTACAGTTCAACCTTCAATACCATTATTCCCTCAGTGCTGGTCAAGTAAAGCTCCAAACTCTAGGCCTCTGTACCCCACTCTGGCACTGCATCCTTGACTTTCTCATTGGAAGACTGCAGTCAGATTGAATTGGAAACAACGTGTCCTCCTCAATGATTATCAATGCAGGCAAACACCAAGGGTGTGTGCTTAGCCCATTGCTCTAATTGTTATACACCCATGACTGTGAGGCCAGGCACAATTCCAATGCTATCTATAAGTTTGCTGATGACACCACAGTTGTTGGCAGAAACACAAATGGCAGTGAGGAAGTGTACAGGAGGGAAATAGATCAGTTCGTTGAATGGTGTAACAACAACCTTGCTCTCAACATCAGCAAAACCAAGGAGAAGATTGTGGACTTCATGAGGAAGTCAGGGAAACACAACCCAATCCTCATCGAGGGGTCAGTAGTGGAGAGGGTAAGGAACTTCAAAATCCTGGGTGTCAACATCTCCGAGGATCTGTCCTGGAACCTCCATATTGATCCAATCACGAAGAAGTCTCACCAGCAGCTATACTTTGTGAGGTGTCTGAGAAGATTTGGTATGTTACCGAAGACTCACGTAAACTTCTACAGGTGTACATTGGAGAGAATTCTGGCTGGTTGCATCACTGCCTGGTATGGAGACACCAAATCTTATGACAAGAAAAAAATCCAGAGGGCCATTAACTCCGCCTGCAACATCACAGGTACCAGACTTCACTCATCGAGGACATCTAGTTGAAGTGGTGTCTTAAGAAAGCAGCCTCTATCCTCAAAAACCCCCACCAGCCAGGCTATGCCCTCTTCACTCTGCTACCATCGGGAAAAAGGTACACGAGCTTAAAGACGAACACTCAGCAGCACAAGGGCAGCACTTTCCCATTGCCATCAGATTCCTGCTAATCAATGAACAAAAGACACTGCCTTACTTTTAGTGCACTTTTTTTTATAGTAACATCATAAGATGATATGAATGTTTACACTATGATGCAGCTACATAACACTGAATTTCATGACTTGTTCATAACAATAAATCTTGATTTTGAATCTGATCTTTCTGTATTATACAGTTCCATATTTCACATTTATTGACAGAGTACATACATGACATCACATAAAATCCTGAGATTCTTTTTCATGTGGGTGAGGCAGAATATTGGTAGTGCAAAAATAACTGTATACAACATACGCATGTAAACAAATAAAAAAGAAAACATGCTGACTGTGCAATACAGAGAGGAGAAAAACAATCAATCAAGTGCAGAAGTAAGAGTCCTTAAGTGAGTCCCTGATTGAATTTGATGGTGAAGGGGTAGCATCTGTTCCTCTATCTGGTGGTGTGAGTCTTGTGGCACCTAGACCTCTTCCCTGATGCCAGCAGACAGATCAGAGCTTGTGCTGGGTGGTGTGGATCCTTGATGATTGCTGCTGCTCTCCAGTGGCAGCTTTCTGTTAGTGATTTTCAAACTCTTTCTTTCCACTCACATACCACCTTCAGTAATCCTTAAGCCATTGGTGCTCTGTGATTAGTAAGGGATTATTTAAGGAGGCAAGTGAGTGGAAAGAAAACATTTGAATACCACTGTTTCAATCATACCTAATTGACTCATTATGTGTACAGTTTCATAACTTCAAAGGAAATGGGCCAATGACAATTTTTCTCAAGCAAAATATTTCAGTAACAATTGGGTCTAGAGCAGTGGTTCTCAACCTTCTTTTCCCATTCACATGCCACCTTAAGTAATCCCTTACAAATCACAGAGCACCGATGGCATAGGGATTACTTCAAGTGATATGTAAGTGGAAAGAAAAAGGTTGAAAACCACTACTGTAGATGGTCTTGATGGTTAGGAGGGTTTTGCCTGTGATGTTTTTGGTTGTGTCCACTTTACGCTCAGGGGTATTGATGACCCCATACTAAACTCTGGAGCTTGCAGAGGTTTGGTATGACATCAGAAACCCTGGCAGATCTATGTAATACTTAAGTCCTTTCAAATTTCACAGTTTGAACTGCAGGTAGGAGGGGTTACTGATGGAAATAAGTTAAGTTGCTATTGTGATGGAGGATGGTCATCAAAATTTTTCAATCTTAAAAGGCAATGAAAGAACATACAAGGTGCAATTGAATCCCATGCAGCTACAACTCCTGATAATGAACAAAAAACTGCAGCTCCACAGAGATCTGTATTAAGGTGATGGTCTTGTTAAATGATCTCCATGTATCATGACATAGCAAAGTAATCTTGAGCCACACAGCTCCTGGAGCACATCAGTATTGACTGATTGGCAGCATTCCTGTTTGTCATTAAGTCTCTCTACAGCTAACAGCTGAGGTTATAATAATCATTTTATATACAAAACCATTATGAAGCACTCAATCTTTCTTGGGATGGCACATGCAATGTGTGGCATGAAAATATGCCAAATGTACTTCAGAGTGAGATATACATAAAGCCATCAATACAGGAACAAACAGTAAAAAAAAACTGCAGATGCCACAAATCTGAAATATAAACAAAATTCTGGAAATGTTCAGCAGGTCAGGCAGGAACCGTGGAAAAGGAAACAATCTTCAAGTCCAAGTTTATTATTTATTCTTGATAGAGTCGTGCATCTGAAAAAACGTTAACTCTTGCTCTTTCTACAGATGTTGTTTGACTCACTGAGTGTTTACTCTTATAGAAACAGAAAATGTTGGAAGAGGGCAGCAAACTTTCAACTAATGTTCAAGATGCACCGAGAGTTGTAGGTCAGATGGGTGTAATTGGGCAATATGGGCTTGTATCCTGAAATGACCTGTATCCACACTGTATGAATACATTTTAAAAATAAATCAATCAATATAATTAAAATGTAAAATTTAAAGGCAGCCTTTTCTGTCCAACCTGTACAGTTAGATAATCTTCCTATCTGAACATAATCCCTGAGTCATCACAGCTGCAATTCACATCATCAGATTTAGAAGGAATGTGCAACCAAGACTCTGTTCCCATTTCTATATCTTTACACTGCATTGCCAGAAGTCTGTGTATTGTGCTGTAAGGATTCTATGATTTTTATTCTAAAGTAGGACAGGCAGGGCGGTGGCTGATATGTTCCATCATCAGCTGAGCTGAGAGGAACATTAAAATTTTGTTGATTGGAGCCACTCATTTCTGGATTGTGGCCTCCAAGCATACACTGTTTTGCAACACTTTGCTGGCTTTATCAGGTTCATATTGGAGCTGTTCCCCTCAATGAAATAAAAGATGGCCATCCCTTCACCAACCAACATCACCCACTGGCCAGTTTAGAAGGCAGCAGGTAAAGCGAACGATGCACAGAAAACTTCTTCCATTATCCCATTTCCAGTGACCAGGGTCCACCCACACAGATTGGAGGCTTTTTTTTTAGTTTGCTTCTATTAACCGGATCGGATACCTTCTAAACTGAAAGGGAGCCATCATGCCAGAGCCCTCAAGGTTCAGCCCAGACCTGAATTGAAATAGAACACAGGGATATTTTAAGCCCAGCAGAGCTGCAATGTCAGTAGTTGATCTCATCTGAAAGTCAGCACCATATCTGACACAGAAAGCATCAGCCACATCCTAGAGACTAAATTCCCAGCCTCTGTTTAAGGACAGAATGTGTGCATGATGTCATTGAATTTCCAGGCTCATTCTGCTGCCAGGCATTTGTCACGAAGAAACTAAGTTACTTCTTAATATAGAAAGTAATCTGTACTCCCTTTTATCTTGTCTGCTGACTCCATTGTTTTTGTTAGTAAAATTGGTTTCAGTGGGAATACATTGTCCAGCCTTCAGTCCAAAAATATGGCCTTAATCAGGCATCCCGAATGAATGGAGTTACCTGGATTCATTTAACTAGGCAGTCTGCTATAAAAAGAGCAGTCACGTGGAGGCAAAGTGAATACTTGTAGAAGACTTGTGGCTATATTTTGGGAAACAAAGCACCATTCTACTCGGAAAACTGAATCAAATGCTGTTTCCAAACAAACCCGCTGTACACACGTTTGAGGCATTCCTCCATTCAATGAGAAAATAATTTTCACTTCACTTCATTAAGCAGGAGCACTGACTGTAAAATAAAATATTACAGTGAAGCTTTTGCATAGATTACAATTTGAACATAATCCCTATATTTGGGTTGGAAATCGGAATTGAAAACTAAATGCCCAATTCCACTGCAGCTGGGAGAAGATCTGCATGATGGAACTAAACAGTTATAATGAAGGTGCCAATTCATAGGTGATTATGGAGCTAAGAACTGTGCAAAGTGTGTGTCAGATTTGAACCAGTGTTTTATATGGCAGGTACACCTTAAGCATTTCTGTGCAGTTGAAATGCTGGACTTTAACTTAGTTTGGGAGTTCAGTTGATACAGTCCTCCATGAGCAATAAATAGAACAAATCTCAATCAGTGAGAGCCCTGGATCTGGGATACTGGAAGTAATCTCTGCAGATCCCATTTGGAGTGGAATGTCAACATATGAATATGAATTAGGACCTGAAGGCTATTCAGGCCTACCTGCCTGTCCTGCCATTTAATTCAAGTCTACAGCTGATCTGGCACCTCAACAGTACACTTCCACCCTGTCCACAGAAACCATCCAGCCACTAGCTTATCAAGTTTATATCCATCTTAAAAATACAGTAAACCCCACAGTAATCCTCTATGAGGATTGATAGATGCCAGATAAGTGAATTTGCCAGTTGATTGAGATTGCATGTTGCAAGGATTGGAGACTGACTGCAAGGGGGAATCAATTTTAAACTTAAGGTGTCTTTACCTCTTTATTTTCTGCTCTCTTTTTGGCTCATTGCTTGAGACTGCCGGTTGCTTGAATTCCAGATAACGGGGATTTATCTATATTCAAAGATGTGTTACAGCGCCAGCGTTCGGGACCAGGGTTCAAATCCCATGCTGTCTGTAAGGAGTTTGTATGTTCTCCCTGTGCCTGAATGGGGTTTCACCAGTAGAAACACTAAATTGGTCCAGACATGTCAATAATATATGGCAATAGAATTCCTACCTGTCACGTTGATAAATCTGCTACAAGCATTGATGCATTTTGCATTAATTACCAACATCAGATAATAATTTTCAAAATACCTTGAAGCAGGCTATCCCAATCACTAATTTAGTAAATGCATTTCTATTGTTGATCAAGCTGTTTTAGTGGATTCATAAACAAGTTGAGTCATAGATTGTCAAACAACAGATTTCTGAGGCAATAATCTCTTGATTGGAGGTGGAGTGTGCATGTGCCACTGGCCCACTATAAGTTTTTCATCTCTCCTTTGCTATAAGCATGAGGCTCACCTATAATATCAGGACCGATTAGATAGAGGGAGTGAGAGATGCCTTTGAAATGTTGCATCTGATTTGAGGGAAACAGGAATTTTCAGCGTTAATTTTTCAGGCAGCATAAACTAGAAAAACTGCAAGATTCCTGTATGCATCTTTCAAGCTGAAGTCAAAGCAAAGAAAGACCATTGGACAATGAGAATAGGAAGTATTTTTAATGGCCAGTGCCTTCAGAAGGGAGTGAAGTGGTAGAAGCAGTGACTGCTTTGACTCTGCTGTCCCATGGATGGCCACAAACTGGAGGAAATGCTGTACTTAGACATGAAACATTAACTCTAATTCTGTTTCCATAGATGCTGCCTGAGTTACTGTGTAGATTGGTTTTTATTTCAGATTTTCAGTATCTGCATCTTTTTGATTTTCTTTCTTGGACTTTTAAAAACACTTTAATATCAATTAATACCTACTTCATAATTTCTTGGTGCCTTCTCCTAGTGATTTTGTTAATCTTCAGAGGTATTTCATTTACAAGACAACAAGGCTTAGGCCTAGATTTATAGGCCAATAGCAGATAATAAAGAACTAAGCAATATCTGGAAGCTAGGCAAATAAATGTATAAAATGGTGTCTTAGGAGATGACCAGCACCACTGACTACTGAGACCAGCCACTAAAGGCAAAGGGCAAGATCTCTGGGAGGCATTAGCCAAGTTGAACCCCTCTAGATTCACCTAAATCTAGTAGTACCCAGCACCTAATAGCCTGAATACGCCTGAGATTTTCTGATCTTGGAAGGTAAGCAGCCACAGGCCTGGTCAGTACAGGGGAGACTCCCTAGGAACACCAGGTGCTGTAGGTTTCTGTGAGGGGTACTGGACAAAGTGGTGACTGTCTGCCTTACAGAAGACAAAAATTAAAGAATTTCATGTATGTCACATTCTAAATGTAGTATTACATGTCAATAATAGAAGTACTCGAGATGGCAGAGGTCGACAGCATCGAGTCCACGCTGCTGAAGATCCAGCTGCGCTGGATGGGTCACGTCTCCAGAATGGAGGACCATCGCCTTCCCAAGATCGTGTTATATGGCGAGCTCTCCACTGGCCACCGTGACAGAGGTGCACCAAAGAAAAGGTACAAGGACTGCCTAAAGAAATCTCTTGGTGCCTGCCACATTGACCACCGCCAGTGGGCTGATATCGCCTCAAACCGTGCATCTTGGCGCCTCAAAGTTTGGCGGGCAGCAACCTCCTTTGAAGAAGACCGCAGAGCCCACCTCACTGACAAAAGGCAAAGGAGGAAAACCCAACACCCAACCCCAACCAACCAATTTTCCCCTGCAGCCGCTGCAACCGTGTCTGCCTGTCCCGCATCGGACTTGTCAGCCACAAACAAGCCTGCAGCTGACGAGGACTTTTACCCCCTCCATAAATCTTCGTCCGCGAAGCCAAGCCAAAGAAAAGAATAGAACCTTTACCTTTACCTTAAGATTCTAGAAGTTGTGAAACTAAGAAGTTGTGTATCTAATGAGCTAAAGAGTTTTAAGGTTGTGGCTCAACCAATCACCACAAGCAAACTGTGGCAGGCTGCACCAAAGGAAAACACAGGCACAATACTGTTTGGGCCAACACAGCTTTATTCCACTCACATAAATATCTAGTTGGCTGCTATCTGTGTTTACAATGATCTCGGAGAAAGAGAGATAAAGTGAGCACATGGTCGGGACCTTGGCTTTATACCATGGGCCCTTTGGGCCTACCTGTTGGTTGGATGTCATTAGGCCGGGTGCCGTGTCTCGAGGCCACCTGTTGGCCGAGTGATGTACCGCAGCGTATCATAACACAGACACAAGCTAGTACTATAGTTAAAGACTTTAGTATCCAGAATCATCTCTACAAGCTGCTGGCCCAGGTCCAAGGCTGGTATGGAAGGAGGAGGCTAGGGCTATCAGCCTTTATTAGGGGATCTTACGGGAAGGAGTTACAAGGATGGAGGCGGACCAGCCTGTACAGTGCAATGAGAACACACCTGCACTACTGTGTTCCTCCACAAAGGTTGTGAAACAAAAAAACTTCATGAAGTTATGTTTGAACTATGTAGTGAATCTTTGATTTGTTTGAATGAATCACAATTGATAAAGTAGAACAGTTATTAAGCAGATACATTGTCTGGTGGTTTTATCATGTGATGCTTTTAATTACCAACAGCCTTATATAATTCCACACAAGAATTTTATTGGTCTGTGGCAAGTATTACCACATGCACAGTTATTTATTATTTACCTATTTATTATCTATCTGCTGAATATTTGCTATCCAGTTTTTTTTTAATTTGTCTCTTTTTTAACTTAACAATAGTATCCCATTGTAGATGTTTTTTTGTTGTGTTATTTTTAAAAATAAAGGATCAATTCAGCTGCAGCAAGTAAGAATTGTGCTGCATGTGTACGTTGCAAATAACTCATTAACATTTATATCAGAGGAACAGCCTTGCAGAGAGAGACCAGATCCAAAAACTTCCAACCCCTTCATCAACATCACTCTCATCTTAAATGTTCCAGTGCCAATTTGAAGGCACACAGGTTAAAAGGCCACACAAAGCGTGGTGTCCAATTCAGATGCTGGAAATCTGAAAATAAAAACAGTCAATTTTGGGGATACGCAAAGGATCAGGCAGCGCTGGACTTGTGAGGCCGCTCTCCAATGGCTGCACTGTCGTGCTGCTCCAATTAGTAACAAAATAACAAACATGGTGGAAGTCTGAAATAAAAACCTTCCGCCTTGGTTTTCACTCACCTACTCCCCTCTCTTGACTGATTTCACAAACAGCTACATCACAAATTTATTTCCATTTTAGTGAAAGCTTATCAGGTTGAAACATTAGCTTTATCCATCTGTACACATGCTCTCCCAACTGCTGAATATTCCCATTATGACTTCACCCTTTGTCACGGTGGATAAAGGAGGAAAGTGGGATGCAATAATGAAAATAAGATCCAAATACGTGTGGTTTTTAAGCTGCTGTCAATGCTAAAACATTAGTGGCTGCTGAATTGAATCTCTGAGGAAAATTAAGCCTGAAATTACGTGAAATGTACATCCACTGCAAAGTGCATGTCTTCATCAAGTACAATACAAAAAGCTTTGCAGTCAATACCTTAATAATGCCAGACTGATTGTGTATTTAGAGTGGTCAGTGTAGATTTTAGCTCTAGGGCAATAGTGCATTATCTGTTCACCCATCAAAACCAGAGACATTTTAAAACCACACACTCTCCAAAAGAAAACCTGAATTTGGCCACTGCAATAGGATGCTCACTGCATTCAGACTCTCGGCCTCCAGCAACACTGCAAGATTAGGTAAGTGATAGGAGGTGCTGGATGGGAGGGATGTAGTGAGGAATTGCATTGCACTTTCTGAAAAGACTGAAGTGGACAAGGCAAACGGCCGCCATCATGTCAACCTTCGACAGGAGCTCTATCGAGAGCGTCCTAGCCGGCTGCTTCACAATATGGTGGGATGGCTGCAGAGAAATGGATCAGAGGTCAATCCACAGGACCATAAGAGTAGCAGAGAGGATCATTAGAATCTCCCCCCGCGCCCCCTCCCCCCATCAATAATACAGGGATTGTCGTCTGTAGACCGTGCTCAAAAACATTGAGGATCTCACATCTTTCAACTGCACCATCAGGAAAAAAAAATACAGGAGTATCAGAGCCAGCACCATCAGGTGAGAAAAAAATTCTTCCCACGGGCAGTAAGAATGCTGAACAAGCATCACAGTAACCATCTGAGACTCTCATATTAACTATATTTCTTTGTATTTGTGATACTAGCCCTGCATATATATTGTCTGACTGTACGTGTGCTATGTCCAGTTGTGTGTCTGCATGTTTTGCACTGAGTACTGGAAGACACTGTTTCATTGGGTTGCACTTGTGCAATCAAAATTTGACTTCAATTGCAACCTTGCAAAGGGTAAATACATAAAATTGATAGAGGAACCCAGCAGGCCCTGCAGCATCCATAGGAGGCCAAGATATATAACCTATTCTACATTGGACGCAGACTGAGAGATCACTGCATTGAGCACCTTCCTTCTGTCCGCTGTAATAGCAGTAGCAATCCATTTCAATTCCCCACTCTACTTCTATGGTCTCATGTACTGCCCAACAGAGACCACCCACATATTCCCTCCAACCAGATGGCATTTATTTTCTTTTTCTCTGGTTTCAGTTTGGAGTTCCCCCCCACCACCCCCCTCCCCGCCGCCCCCGGCCTGTTTCTATTGTTCCCTATCCCCATCTCTCCAGACACTCCCCTCATCTCTCTTTTCATATTGCTCTGTCTGCCTTCCTCCAGCTCTGCATTCACACAGGTAACACCCTCTTCCGATGAATACTCAGCTTTTTTCTCCTGGATACATGATGGTGGAGGGGTAGCAGCTGTTCGTGAACCTACTGGTGCAAGTCTAGTGGCACATATACATCTTTCCAGATGGCAGCACAACAGAGCGTGTGTAAGGTGGCGTAGATACATGATGATTTCTGCTGCCCTCCAACAGAAGCATTCCCTGTAGATGATCTCGATAGTGGACAAAGCCTGTGATGTCCTGGGCTGTGGCCACTACCTTTTGGAGGGCTTTATGCTCATGGGTATTGGTGGCCCCAGACCAGACCATGATGCAGCTGGTCAGCACTCTTTCCACCATACAACTGTAAAAATTTGCCAGGGTTTCTGGTGTCATACCTAATCTCCACCAACTCCTGAGGAGGTAGAGGTGCTGATGTGCTTTCTTCACCATGCCATTAGTGTTTTGGGTCCAGGAAAGATCCTCCGAGACTCCAAAGAACTTAAAATTTGCTCACCATCTCCACCTTTGATCTCCCAATGATCACTGGATTATAGACCTCTGGTTTTCCCTTCCTGAAATCAACAATTAGCTCCTTGATTTTGGTGACATTGAGTTCAAGGTTGTCATTGGTGCACCATTCAGCCAAGTTTTCAATCTCTCTCTATGCTGACTCATTGCCTTTATTTTTACAACCCACGATCATGGTATCATCGGCAAATTTGAGAATTGGTTATTGCTGTACTGAGCCACACTGTCATTGTGTGAAGTGAGTCGAGCAGGAGGTTAAGAATGTAGCCCTGTGGTGCTCCGGTACTGATGAAGATTGTAGAGGAGATGTTCTTACCAATCTTCACTGATTGTGGTCTGGAGGTGAGGGAATCCATGATCCATACACGGTGGGGTGTTGAGTCCCAGGTCTTGGGGTTTGCTGATCAGTTTTGAGGGGATGATGATGGTGTTAAATGGCAAACAGTAATCGATAAATTTTTTCTTTGGCTTGGCTTCGCGGACGAAGATTTATGGAGGGGTAAATGTCCACGTCAGCTGCAGGCTCGTTTGTGGCTGACAAGTCCGATGCGAGACAGGCAGACATGATTGCAGTGGTTGCAGGGGAAAATTTGGGTTGGGTGTTGGGTTTTTCCTCCTTTGTCTTTTGTCAGTGAGGTGGGCTCTGCGGTCTTCTTCAAAGGAGGTTGCTGCCCGCCAAACTGTGAGGCGCCAAGATGCACGGTTTGAGGCGATATCAGCCCACTGGCGGTGGTCATTGTGGCAGGTACCAAGAGATTTCTTTAGGCAGTCCTTGTACCTTTTCTTTGGTGCACCTCTGACACGATAGCCAGTGGAGAGCTCGCTATATGACATGATCTTGGGAAGGCGATGGTCCTCCATTCTGGAGACGTGACCTACCCAGCGCAGTTGGATCTTCAACAGCGTGGATTCGATGCTGTCGGCCTCTGCCATCTCGAGTACTTCGATGTTGGAGATGAAGTCGCTCCAATGAATGTTGAGGATGGAGCGGAGACAATGCTGATGGAAGCGTTCTAGGAGCCGTAGGTGATGCCGGTAGAGGACCCATGATTCGAAGCCGAACAGGAGTGTGGGTATGACAACGGCTCTGTACACGCTGATCTTTGTGAGGTTTTTCAGTTGGTTGTTTTGTGGTTGTGTAGTCTTCCAAAGGCGCTATTTGCCTTGGCGAGTCTGTTGTCTATCTCGTTGTCGATCCTTGCATCTGATGAAATGGTACAGCCGAGATAGGTAAACTGGTAAATAGCATTCAGATAAATGCATCTTTGGTGCCCAGATGTTCCAGGGCTTTGTATAGAGCCAGTGAGATAGTATCCGTGGTAGACTTTTACTATGATAGGTGACCTGGAATGTGTCCGTGCCACCGCTCAGATGAGATGATGCCACATCGGTGAATTGAAATTACCCTGCTATTTTTTATTTATACAACAGGATGAAAATAAGCATTTTCATATTTCAAGTCTAGTCAAATTTATTGTAATCTGATTGCAAAAGGATATCCTGACAAATGAAAATTCACTGGTCCTTGGCGCAGACACACCACCAGACATAACACACAACACAGATAAAGAATACATATGCAGGACAAGCGGTCACATATACAAATTAATGAATAAATATTTTATCGTAAACATGACAGTCTTGGAGGATTAGTGTGAGCAGCTCCTTTGGTAGTTCAGCATCTGTGAGAAGAAACTGTTCCTCAGCCTGGCGGTCTGACTCCCGACAGGAACAACTGAATCTGTATGTGGGGTGGAAGGGCTCCAATTCAGTCATCGGTAATTAGGCTGTTCTATTCCATTCAATTTGCTTCCATTCTGGAGTTGATTTAAATTTTAAAAGAACTCTGGATTTGAGTCCTAGTCACTGGTTCTGTTACAGTGTTGCACTAACTGCCATCTTAACTGCAGTAAAATCTGAAGTACAATACATATATTCATGATAGTGGTTGTCACTGCTTAAGAAACAAATTCCTTCTGTGCTTTATAAATATAAATATTATTTGTGAACTAACATCTTTACTAACTAACTCCTTACTAACTTTTTTAACTACCTCAGTGCCACAGAAATCTCCAAATGGCCTAATTTTCCAAATTGGCCCTCCACCCCTGATGTTCCATGTGTAAGAAATGGCTCCTACTGGATACTTCATTGTCCGTGGAAGCCATCTCTGCCTGAGAGCCATGTACTCTGATCATGACCCTTTGGTTCTTCAAGCAAAGGTGACTCAATTCTCCCAGTTTAAAGAAGAGTCGTTGATGTGAAAATCTCATACTGTTTCTACCTATGCAGATGGTGGACCCATTGATTAATAATGTGCTCACTAAGGTTATAGATATTTGTAATTGTCAAAAACAGTAAAATCCCTGTAAACTGGAATTGGGCGTAATTGGAGGACACGGGTTCGTGGGTTGAAATGGCCTATTTCCATTCTGTATGTTGAAAAAAAATTGTGTCAAAATAGAAAGTGATCATTCGGCTAGTTGCAATTGTATCATGTTTTTGCTGGGAAAATGAAAGCTATGTAGATGTCCAAATATGTTTCCCAAACCAAAAGGAATACTTCATTTCAGCCAATCTACATTAAATTGCTTGGAGCACTCAACAAGAGTTTCCTGGACAGTCTCCTGCACATTTTTAGAGCAATACTGTAGGTACAAATTTCTCATTAGGATGGAGACAGCAGCTGCCAGAATTCATTTTGCCTCAGACTGTTAAATGTCACTAGCAAGGCATAGCCTTTTACCTTCCTCCTCAGCTGGATTTAAAGTGGCCTCTCCAGAGATGAACCTTGGTAATGGAAGGCACTTCGCCACTTAATTAAAAATTCATAGGAATTCAAAATGAAAAGGAATGTTATTTTACTGAGAAAATACAAAACTTTATCAGCATCTGTTTCCACAACTTTGTTTGAAGCCAGGTCAACTTTTGCGGAGACTTACACAGCTTTTTTTTCATTTATTGAGCTGAATTATAGCTATTCATTTGTCTGCATTATATAGACAGGATTGCGTACATGATGAATATTTCAAATAGGATTACTTAGTAAACACATTCTACTACAGCATGGCCAAGCAAAGTATCGAGTTGAATTGGAAAGAGCAAAAGAATACAGTTAGATAGACACCCTAGCTTTTGAATTCAGAAGCAGTCCAGTCAACCTCGCACAGTTCTTTTGACAAACAGAGGGCTGGTATGTAATTTGCGAGAGCTAAACTACAAACTAGAGAAATAACAGGTTGATATAATCATCCTCATAGAATCAAGCCTTAGAGACAACATGGCAGATTCCCCTATCACTATTCCTGGATACATCTTGATCCACCAAAAGTTGCGACAATTGGTATATGGGTAGTAAGTCATAACCATGGGGCTCCTCAAGACCCCGTAAAGTCAAATGGATTTAAGTCAAGGAAACCTCTGCCTAATAACTACATACCATCCTCCCTCCGCCAATGAGCCAGTGCATAATACTTGGAGATATGGAAAGTAACACGGGCGAAACATATATTCCAGTGGGCGACTTCAACATCCATTGCTACGTGATATCAGGAAAAAGTACAGAGCACTGAACAGAGCAAAGGCTATACAATGGGGTAACACACCGGCTACAGTACTGAAAATCTGCACTACTGAGCCATCTACACCTCCAAGGTTTTCCATGCAATGTGTAAAATTGCCCCATCACATTCTATTCACCTAAAGCACTAATCCAAAAAATTACCCCTCAATCAAAGTAAAAATGTAATGCTGGAGAAACTCACCAGATTAAAGAGTGTACTTCATGTAGCAAAGATAAAGACACATAACCAATGTTTCAGGCTTGCGCCTTTCATCATGGTACGAACAAAATGTAGGCACATACCCGAACGAAATGTTGGGGAGAGGGGCAGGGAGAGGAGCACAGTCCCACAGGCAGAAGTAATATGTGGATAAGAAGGAGAGGGCGCACCAGCAAACAGGGAGGGCGGGGGATAGCTCTGTGAATGGAGAGGGAAGGAAGTGGGGAGCAGGAGGAAAGGAGACAGAGGGACAGGAAAGAGAGAGAGAGAACTGGGGGAAGGTCGATCAGTCCATGCTCAATGATCAGAAAAGTAATGGATTGCATAGGCAGTACTCTCAAGTTACATCTCTCGTCAAAGACCAATTTGGTTTACAGCAGCATCACTTAGCTGCAGACCTGATCGCAGCCTCTGTGCATCCAGATTCAAGAGATGGGGTGTGAGTGACTGCCCTTGACATCAAGACCACATGTATCAACAACAAGCCCTTGTAAAACTTAAGGTAAAGAGCATCATGGGTTAATGCTGAAAGGCTGGTCTCATTCCACACACAGCGAAAGGTGATTGTGGGAGGTCAAACATCCCAGTTGTTGGACATCACAGCAGGAGCCCTTCAGTGTCTTAGGCCCAACCTAATTCACCAATGACCTTCTTTCTATCAGAAGGAATGATTGCTGAAGCAGCTCAATGGCTAATTCCAATTACAGCACATCAGCAAATGAAGAAACCTATCTGTACAACAGCAAGACAAGGATAGGAGTCAAGCAAAGACTGATTGTAACTATTTCCAAAGCCTACTCTTAATTTTCAATGGCATTATCTTTGCCAAAGCCATCAACATCCAAGATGTGACTGAAATTCAAAGGATCAGTCACGTGCATGTTGTGACTACAAGGGCAGGTTAGAAGCTGTGTATCCTGCAGTCAGGGTTACAACTCTGAAGCCTCAAAGCCATTCCTCTACCTCTAAAGTATAAGTCAATCAGAAGCATCACAGAATACTCTCCACTTCTCTGGATGAGCCTAGGTAAAGCGACATTTATGATGGACCTGACAAGGTTTATTGTCATATCCCAAGATCGTGTTATATGGCGAGCTCTCCACTGGCCACCATGACAGAGGTGCACCAAAGAAAAGGTACAAGGACTGCCTAAAGAAATCTCTTGGTGCCTGCCACATTGACCACCGCCAGTGGGCTGATATCGCCTCAAACCGTGCATCTTGGCGCCTCACAGTTTGGCGGGCAGCAACCTCCTTTGAAGAAGACCGCAGAGCCTACCTCACTGACAAAAGGCAAAGGAGGAAAAACCCAACACCCAACCCCAACCAACCAATTTTCCCCTGCAGCCGCTGCAACCGTGTCTGCCTGTCCCGCATCGGACTTGTCAGCCACAAACGAGCCTGCAGCTGACGTGGACTTTTTACCCCCTCCATAAATCTTCGTCCGCGAAGCCAAGCCAAAGAAAAGAAGAGATTCGCAAAAATACCTGCTTTCTGCGTTAACACATGTACATAAAATATATTTAAAAACAATAAGTATAAATTAAATTGACACACGAAAGAAGGTAGTAAGTATAAAAGGATGGATAAATATTCACAGTTGCAATATGCGTACAATAGTTGCAATAGTGCAGGGAATTTGTTTGTGGACCTGGAGTTGTGTTGTGGTCAGGGTCAGACGGGACATTTCAAGAGCTGAAGAGCTGTTGGAAAAAAAATGTTCTTGAACCTAGAGGTGCTGGACTTCAGGTCACTGTCTGCCAGAAGGTAGCAGAGAGCACAACCATGGTGAAGATACTTTTTCTGATGTTGACTGCTTTCTTGAGGTAGCACCTCACATATATGTCTTAAAGCAAGGTCAGGAGGTCAGTGCCCATGATAGACTTGGCTAGGTTTGCTATGTCCTGCAGCCTTCTGTGTTCCTGGATATTTGAGTTTTCAAACCGGGCTGTGATGTAACCAGGCAGTATACTTTCCACGGTGCCCCAGTAGAAATTTGATGGCAATTCAACGGCATGGCAAATCTCCTCAGCATCCTCAGAAAGCAATGGAGTTTGTATGCCTTGTTGTTCTGGGCCTCAGGAGAGGCTCTTCAATACATGAATTCTGAGAAACCTGAAAGTATTAACTCTCTCTGTCACTGTCTGACCAATGAAGAGAGGTTCATAGTCCTTTGCCATGGACCAAGCTGAGATAGTGAGATGGATGATAAGCTACTCAACATCATCAAGGAAAAGTCGCTTTTTCACCAAGCAAAGCATTTTAATCCCTTCACCACCAGTGAACAGTGGCTATAGTTTGTACCAGCAACAAAAGTACAGTTACTTTCCCAGGCTACTTCAATGACATTTCTCAAACCACAACTCCGTATGTTAAGAAAGACAGGGCACGCTTGCCTTCATAGGCTGAGGCTTTGAATATGCATTTGCAATGCATGCCTTTTTAGGTACAGCAACTGGCAGCCTCAAGCAAGCAGCAAAAAAAATAAATAGATAATGTATGCAAACGTTTATAATTGGCACCCCCTAGCAGTAAGTTTGCCAATCATGCAGCACACTATCTCAAGCAAATGGCAAATTCATATATCCGGCATCTACAAATTTCCATAGGTGCTAGATACTGGGGGTTTTACTGTATAGAGTATATGAGTTGGGAGAGCTCAAGCCCAAAACATCAGTAACATATCTTTACCTCCTATGGGCTCTTCGAGATTGGCTGAGTTCCTTCATCATTTCTGTGTATTTTTGTCATAATGGAGTTGTACAAAATGTTGATTGTGTATCGTTACATTCATCGCACTACAGCAATGAAGAGAGCGCAGGTGATTCTCCTGGATGTTGACTGTATTTATAAGGAAAGATTAGATGGACTGGGTTTATTCTCACAGGAGTATAGGAGGCATACAATATTATGATGGGCATACATATGATAGAGAGACAGAATCACTTTTCATAGGGCTGGAGAATCTAGAGCTAAATTGCATAGGTTTGAGGTGGGGAGGATTTAAAAGTGATCTGAGGGATGAATTTTTTTTTAACCAAGAGGGTGGAATGATTATACTGTTTAAGAGACATTTGAACAGGTATTTGGATAGGAAATAGTAGAGGGAAATTTAGAGTAGATAGGTACTAAATTTAGGAACAGGTAGGCCCTTTCTGTGTCATTATTTTCATTTACAAATTTACAAAATTTTAAGGAAAATACATAACAAGTACAAAAAATGGATGGAACTACATCAGATAATTCCTTGATCCACATGAGAAACAAGTTATTGAATAATCTGTGATAACCATGTTAAATCCATATTTGCCAAGTTAATCCAAATAAAAATTGATAAAAAGAAAAAGAACCTAAAAACTAAATCTAATCTACCCCTCCCCCCACCTCTAGTCAAGTTAATCTTTGTTTAAAAAAAGGGGGGAAAATTGTGGATCTGATGGTGGCCTCCAGATATCGGACAGGGAATCTCCGTAACATTCTTAATTCTTCCAATCATGATATAATTCTAGACTGGGCCCCACGTCATTACAAATTGAAAATTTCTATTTTCAACGTTGTATCTAATTTTCTTCAAGCTTAAATAGAATATTATATCATATAACCACTGTGTATGAGTAGGTGAAGAGTCATCTTTTATTTGATTCCAAGGGCAACAACTACATGGGAGCACAACTGCCTCCAGGTTCCCCTCTAAATTGCACATCATCCTGATTTGGAAAGAGACCATTGATCCCCACCCCATATTCCTGAAAAAGAGCAAAAAAAATAATGACAACTACCCAATTGTAATTTTATTCTGGTAAGAGAATTCTTTTTCTATCATCCTCAGTGGTTTTGTTCCTGAACATAACAAATCATTTTTTACTTTTTCATTGCAAATCTGTTGTAAAATAATAGCTTTTTCTGCTGTCTTCTTCACTGCGGTATTCCATTTCCAAGGTATTAAAATGATCTTATTATCTCACTGTAGAAAGAGTAAATGCCAGAGAATCTCACTTGCCCTGTCTCTTTTGCAACACTGCTTCTACTCACTTCCTCACTGAGTAAAACATTTAATTAAAATGCTCTTTACGAAAAGTTCTACAACTTGGAAATGTCTCGCTTGAACTGATTACTTCATAGTGGAGGTCCTGTAAAACTGACTACACTTCAATTTGAAAGCAGCATTCAAAGATAAATATTACATGATCTTGTGATTATCATTATGTCAAGATAGAGTGGAAAAGAAAGGCTTTAGCTGAGATTGTTGCAATTGAGTATAGCAGTATTGCAGAATAGAAAGTAACACTATTATTTTTCTGTCCTATACATGTGAATACAAATTTGAAAAAAAATCATAAAGAAAAATTGCTGACATACTGCAAGTTCCATGAAATGTGTGAATTTTCTTTTTATTCACGCTCATCTCCTAATGTCTGCAATAATAATGACCACTGGACAGAACTTTATAGGCCACACACATGTAAAACCACACTCAGTGATTTTGGAGCCTTTGTCCTTGTTCTTAATGGTGACCAGTTTAGGACTAGAAAGTGTCTTTTTTAAATGAGTGTAGCATCATCAACACTCAAAAGAGCAGCATGGTTAGTGTAGCAGTTAGCACAATGCTTTTAGAGCACCAGCGACCTAGGTTCCAGTCCACTGCTGTCTGTGAGGTGTCTGCATGCTCACTCTGTGTCTGTGTGCATTTCTGCTGGGTGCTCAAGTTTCCTCCTCCATTCCAAAGACCCACGGGATTAGAAGGTTAATTGATCACTGGTGTATTTGGTTAATGTGGGCTCATGGATATCCAAATTTTAAAAAATGACAACTTGGAAGAGTAGCAGGGATAAGTCGGGTAACTACAGGCCTGTGAGGCTTCCTTCAATTGTAGAGAAATTATTGTGGAAAATTTCAAGGGAAATTATTTACATCCATTTGGAAAGACAGAAACTAATTAGGGAGAATCGTCATTATTTTGTGAAGGAAAAATCCTGTCCAAGTTATTTAATTTAACTTTTTGAGAAGGTACTCAAGGAGATTGATGTTAACAGGATAATCAATGTTGTGTATATGGACTTTTGTGCAGCATTTGACAAGGGTCTGAATGGTAAACTGGTCCAGATGTTTAGGGCCAATGAGATCCAAGGCAAGCTTAATTAGATGAAAATTGGCTTGGTGATAGGAGGTAGAGGGTATTAGTGAAAGATGTTTGTTTTTATTGCTGTAATCACAAGGAAGACCACAGTCAGTATGAATTGGAAGCAACGTCTCCTCCTCACTGATCATCAACACAGTCACAGCCCAAGGATGTGTGCTTAGCCCACTGCTCTACTCGTTATACACCCATAACTGGGTGGCCAGGCACAATTCCAGTGCCATCTACAAGTCTGCCGATGACACCACAGTTGTCGGCAGAATCACAAACAGCAACGAGGAAGCGTCCAGGAGTGAGATGGATCAGCTCGTTGAATGGGGTAATGACAACGACCTTCTGCTCAACATCAGCAAAACCAAGGAGATGATTGTGGACTTTGGAAGGAAATCAGGGAGCTGTGTTATTTTTTTCCATACAATTTTCAGGAAAGAAAATTTTGGGTAACTATTTGTGGATCTTTTAAAGGGCAAATTTCCATAAACCCAAACAAAATGGGGCTTTTCTGTGTTAGAGTTAGGATAAGGTGTTGACAACGTGGTGTGGGAGCTGCTCTGCTCAAGATCAGGAAAAAAAAAACTATAGAAGGAAGTAAATGCAGCTTAGAAGGCAAGGATAACTGTCTACCCCTCCCCCCTCCACCCACCTCATCTACCTATCACACCCAGAGACACACACTCTTCAGCTTTCCCTTTGGTGGGAAGCTGAAGTGTGTGAAAGCATGCATCTTGAGTCTTCAAGACAGTTTCTTCTCTGCGGTCATCAGGCTCTTGAATGGACCACATCACATTGTTATCATACGTGGTGCTAACTGGTATTCATTTTCATTGCAATCCTGCATTCTGTACATTGGGCTCTTTACACAGCTGTATGAAATGTTGGATGTCTTGATCTATTAACAGAAGCATTTGCATCATATCAGACATTCTATGATTAAAAACTTGAACTAACTACATCTTCTAGTATTGATTTTTTAAACTGGAGGAAAGATTCCAAATGTCTATGCCTCACACAACATTATAAACCTTTCTTCAATGCACTGAGGTGAATAATCCAATTTTGCCCATCCTCTCCCCATAGTTCACACCCTATGATCCAGTTGAATCCTAGTAAATCACTTCTGTGGCCTTTCCAAAGGATTCACATCCTTCCTATAATGGAGCAACCAGAACTACACACAATATCCTACTTGCTCTCCCTGCATTGTGTGCTGAGAATGGCTTCAGTGTTCTTCCCCCTCTCCCAGCTTGATGTAGAGTTGTACTACATTGGCTGGTGGAAAAGATCAGTTGGGGAATCAAACGACAATCAAGAATTTCCACAATAGTTTCAGTGCCAACAGGGAGCAGTTCGAAGTAAGTATCTGATTATTTGTTTTAAACAAACTAATATTGTCACGTATTGAGAATATGCTGGAGATATGATCAATATCTTGAGATATTATTTGTCTTAACATCAGGGTGAAGAGAGCATGAAAAAAGATTATTAAGATTTGTGATTGAATAAACATGATAAATGGATTCTTCTGACTGAGGTGACAGTAATGTGGGATTTGTCACCATGATGGGGAATAAGGAGATGGAGAAATATATAAATATGACAAAACAGTAAAATATTTTATTAGTACACAACAGGTTAGTTCATGGCACAACATGCTGCATTATTCCATTTCAATGAAAAATCAATTCTAGAGGAAAATTGAGGATTTGCTCCATGAATTTCCTCCCTGAATTTCCATGTACTGTAGTATTAAAAGGAACACAGACAGTACTACAATGCACAATGGTTACCATTTCTGAAAATCTTGTCCATGCATATGTAGTCTCTGACAATGCAGCAACCACAGCATGATCAGATCAGATACTATTTATTGTCATGTAATAAACTAGAAATGTTACATCACATGAAGTTGCCTAGGGCAGAAAAAGATTTTCCATTAGCATTGCCCAGTGCCCCTTACAGTCCCCTCAAAGTCACTGAATGTATGTCGATTCACCTCTGGTGATCCCGTAGCCTCTGCAACCACACAAGACTCCAGTTCAGTTCACACCAAGTCCTGATTCAAACCTCCAACATGATGAGGAAGTCTTCAGTGCCCAGGGCCCTTTGAGAGCTCTCCTTGCCCTCAGCACCCTCTCGAATCCTAGTTGCGATACCTGATTCTCATGAGCTGGTCTCCAGCAGCCCACAAACTGATGTCAGTCCTTTAACGCTATCACTAGGAACCTAGAGCCTGTGTGGGTTCCACACCCACAAGTCGTCAACGGCTCTACACCTGCGTTATTCCTTCAAACTCAAAGCCCCTCACTGATCTGCCCCTGTGGTCACCATTCTTGGGGTTGTCTCCTCTGCTCCTCCTTCTCAACAGGGCAGTGGGGGTGTTCTCTCCATTAATAATGCTCTGCGCCAGTCCACTGCTCAGCAGGGGTTTGCATCCGTCTCGTGGCCGCTGCCACGCACAGGCACCACCATCTTTGGCCAAGACCCCGCAGTTGTAGGATTATAAATAAAATACCATCAGATCCTTTAATGGGCCATTTAAAGCTTGTACGGAGCACGTCGGACTGGACAGCCGGACACTTCAGGGGAACGCTGCATCTCTGCTCCCCACTCTCCCCTGGTCCACACCAGTGGCAGTGCGGTTGCCACAGCAGCTATGGTAGGGTCACCATTGTTGTCCCATACAGAATATCAGGTGTTGTAGATCATTGCTCCTCTGAGCATGGAGCAAAAGGAAGTTTCTTTGCTGAGGCTTGAATTTATTTTTGAATAGTAGAAGCAGGATAAATTACCATCCACACCATCAAAAATCTTTACGGTCCTAAATCAACATTTGGATAGGATATGTGATATTACAATTATATCCAGGAGGACTATGTGTTTAATATAATTTTCATCCAAATACAACGTATCAAGGGCATTCCAATCACAAATAAACCTATTCAAAGCAACTACACTGAATTTTGAAGTGGAACATTTTGATATGAACAACTAGTGTTTATCTAAAATACCACAAACCCAATTATCTACTCAATGTCCAATTGTTAGAAATTATACCTAGAATTTTGTAGGATTTATATTGGATATATATAGGAAAGATAGTCACACTACCCAATAATTGATAGGAAGACTATCTGTCTGTCCTCATCTATATCTATCAGTGACTCTCTCTACCTCTTCCCTGCATCTGCTTGATCAGCTTCCTCAAGTGTATTACCATTATTTACCTGTGCTACACCCTGGGGTCATAGGTTTCACATTCCAACTGCAGTAAAAAATATAATGCTGGAGAAACTCAGCAGGTCAAACAGTGTACTTTATTTAGCAAAGATAAAGATACTCAACTAACGTTTTTTTGCTTGAGCCCTTCCATCAAGGTATGAACATAATTGGGGCAGGAACCCAAACAAAATTGTGGGGGAGGGGGAAGAGGAGTGGTACAGATGGGGACCAATGAGGGAGAATCTCATAGAACTCCTTCAGAGAGCCAAGGAGAACAATTTCTGGGTAGGTGTTTTTACTTCAATCACAGTGTCTGCAGACATTTATATTTTATTCCAACTTTGGAAAGTTTTCTTCTTCAAAGCTTTCATGTGTTAACGGCCTGGTGTCATGCTCGCCTCTAGAAGAAGAAACATTTTCACTGCATTTAATCTGCTGCATAATTTTCAAAACATCTATAGTTTATTACAGTCTATATATACACACACATATACAGGATACATATATATATTAGTTTATATATTGCCACGCTTCATGGATTTACAAACATTTCAGGAAGATGTTATGTTGAGGGATTTCAAAAATTGGACCTTATTTATAATAGTAGTGAAAGTACTGTTATTAGTTATAGCTCATTACCAATGGGTAATTGGACAGTAACCGAATGAAAAATTGAAAATTATAAATCATAAAGGAGCAGGCTTGAAGATTTTCTTTAGCCAAAGACATTCATCAGTCATACGATCATTTCTGAAGCCAAGCCAAAATCCCTTATTCTATTGACAAAGCCTGAACAAAAAGTTCGAAGAAAGGAAAACAAAGGAAAAGCAAGATGGAACTGAGATAAAAGATCTGTTGTGGAATGAATACATTCACCCATCTGACACCTTTCGTGATAATGGTTGTGTGGCTGAGTGAGCACTTTGCTCTCATTTAGCAGTCATTCTACGATCCCTCCACTGCATATTGTGATTCATTGTAATTTGCATGACCCATCATCGCGTTTAGCAGAAGGAAGAAAAAGCATTTTCTGAAGACTAGCTTAACAAAAGTAACGAGAAATATGGTTATGAAGACCTTGTCAAGTGAACTGTGTTATTGAAATTTTAGGGTGGTTACCATACTCAGAAGGCATGGAACTTTGTACAATTTGTCATTCAATGGTCTTTCTGGCCAGAATGCACCCATGGGAGGGAGCAAAGAGGATTTAAGAGAAATAATGAAAAAAGCCTTTTGTAAACCAACACATGGTGAGATGATAAATGACAGAGGTAACTCAAAAAAATGGCAATATTATTAGAAGAAAAGGTGTATCATTGGTTAATGTAATGGAAGTTAATGGAAGTCATTTATTTCTCCAGTAAGCACATTAGCATAGGACATCTCTTCTTAATTGTGTTCAGTGAACCAGACTTGATACTTTCTAGATAATATCTGGTTCATACATCTTAGCCAGTAAAAGCCAGAAAGTACGCACTTTAAAAAAAAAACTTAAGTGGGTTGCAGTCGTCTTCTGGACATGGCTTTGGATTCGCATTGACTGTATTTCACTGGAAATTTGCAATAATTCAAGCTTTGATCAATTTGAGTTCTTTCACACATGACGTATCTTTCACGTTTAGTACAGTAATGGTAACCCTATACTTACCTTATAATTTAAATCTGCAGAGTCATTAATTGTCACCAAAGGAGACAGAATTGAATGTTTTCTGTTAGAACACCTACAGGCAGCTGGATTATTGATCCCAACGCAGCTCAGAATATTTTATTTCTCCTCTCTGGCTACTGATAAAGCTTGTCAATTAAAGCAGGTTGAGGAAGTCTAGTCCAATTAAGAGGCATGATTAATTTTGCTTCGCTTCAGAACGAATGATATGCTTGTGTGACTGCACATTCTTCTCAGAGTTAAGAGACATTCATCATGGTTCAGACCATCATTTTATTAAATTCCACTGGTGGCACAAAAATATGTACATCCTAATATTATTCTCCACCATCTGAATATAATTACCACTCTGCTGTCACAGCAGCTTGTTCCTAGGAGGACCATAAACCTTGAATATTGGCTCATTGTCAACTGCTGGCTGCAGCAGTCAAGCCGGCCCCAGAGTTGATTGTGAAACCCAGAATATGCTGGGTGTACTATCCTATCTCAATCCCATTGCTACTGAAATGATGGTCAGAATAGATTAACATCTTTTCTGAATATTTTAATGCCAATGAGTAAACAATAGCATATTTATTTATGCCACACAGTGAATCTGGTTACATGGTAGTCTGCCTGCACATAATTAGAATACAGTTGTAGAATCAGTGCAAACAAAGTTTTACATCATGGTATATGTATCCAAAAGCAAGACAAGATCAGCAATGTTAATTTAGTCTTTACATCCATTCTACAGGATTTACATCAGTGCCGTGACAAACTTGCTTCACAGCTGTGATGGATATATAGGAAGACATTGAAAATATTACAATATATTTTATTGATGGGTATACTTCTGTGCATATTAGAACCATAAACATAATAGTCATGTCATGAGATGCCGTGTGAAATTATTCTCTGGATCTTTGTGCTTTGATCACCAAGGTGTGTCTACATTTTTATTGAAGGTTATTGTATTTAAACTGGATTCATATTAAAGTTGAGTATACCCCAAGTGCAATCAAATGGTCATTTTGTCTGCTGGCATTAAGGTAAACACTTGGACAAAGCTTTGGTGCATGTATGCTTATGAAGTCAACCTCTATAAGAAATTTTGAAATTTTTGTATTTAGTTGGTTCTGATATAATGGATCAGAAAAAAAAAGTCCTTTTCAGAAAGATCAAATTCTTTGGTCCTGTCTCACATCAGGATGGTTGACACCGGATATAAAGGTTCATTTATTATTATCATTCCATTGTATAAGTACAATTGGACGAACAACTTTCTTCAGTCCTCAGTGTAAATACATGTAAACACATGCTGTATGAAGACATACCACACAAGTGATTTATATGCAGTACATACATAAAAATAAATAAATATTGTTAAATAGTGTCTCAGAGCGATTGAATGAGCAATTCATGAGTGAATCAGCATTCTCACTGCCTGTGGGAAGTAGCTGTTTCTCAACCTGGTGGTTCTGGCTCTGATATTTCTGTATCTCATTCCCAACGGGAGAAGCAAGAAGATGCTGTGTGTGAGGTGGTAGATCAAATAAATGGGGGCAGGAAGACCCTAGAGATCCTCTCTACTGCTCTTATAGTCCTGTGGATTGACCTCCTATCCAATGCTCTATAGCAACCACACCACACGGTGATGAAGCTGGCCAAGACACTCTTGATAGAGCTCCTGTAGAAAATTGACAGAATGGTGGCTGGTAGCCTTGCCCACCTCAGTCATCTCAGGAGGTATATGCACTGTTTCACCTTCCTGACAAGTAAGGAGATGTACATCCAGGTTAGGTCAGTATTTAAGGTGACTCCAGGGGCCTGCTGTTCTATACTCTCTCCCATACAGAGTTGTTGATGTGTCATGGAGAGTGGTCATCCCTAGTCCTCCTGAAGTCCATAATCCTCTCCTTTGTCTTATCCACATCGAGACTCAGGTTCTTATTCTCGCTCCATATCACGAGATTTTCCATGTCTTCTCTGTGGTGCGACTCATCGATACTGCTGATGAGGCCATCTACTGACGTGCCATCTGCAAACCTGAAGACCCTTTGGAGCTGGATCTGACATTGCAGGTTTACCTTAGGGGTCTCCTCATCTCGGCTGCGGTTCTGCAGGGGGTCCATTTATGAAGGGGGTGAGGAGCTTTTTTCTGCGACCGTCTGTTCTTCTCATCAAAGGTTATCTTTGACTTGCAAGGTTGACTTGTAGTCTGTTAGAGTTTTGATTCCTTGCCACTTGTGTCTCCAGTGTCATACACCTGACTCTGGATTTTCTATGCAAAAACATAGTCCCACAGATTACCAGTTGAATCAAACTGTTATTATAGCAATGCAGCAGCAAACAGGCCCTTCTGCACAACTTGTCTTTGTTCATTTTTTGGTCAAAAAGGGCATCCTCACCATGTTCTTAGGGCAATTACGATTGTGTAACAAGGTAATGCATAATCACCTCCAGCTTGCTGTTTTGAATGGAAACATCTGTCACCCTTTCAATGCCCAGTGCATCTCTGGATTTCAACTTTGATAGCTGAATAGCAAGACCATAAAAGTGTTCAGGGTGAAGAGGCTCAGCAGAACTTCATCAGAGGGAGAGTCTCCAATTAGGCTTTGCTGTATCTCACTGTCTGCCTCCAACACAAAATACTCAGGACCTCTGTACTTGCACACCCACTCCAGGTATTCCAAGCATGCAGATTGCACAGAGCACAAATTCAGGCAGCAGACCAAATGAGAACTTGACTTCAATGTCTTCCTTGCCAACATATTTATCAAATATATTTTATTTAAACTTCTGTATTTGGCAGGTGGAAATATTAACAAGGGACTGACATAGCACAGTAGGGTCAGTAACTAAATTTATTCTTTTGTAATTGCTTAGCAAATCATAAGAAAATGGTTTTGAATTTGCTTTGCTTCCTACACTAAGTTTATTTCGACAACCTTAGATGTTGAAATGACCCTTCATTGCTCAAACTTGGCAAATAAAGTTCAAAGTTTAGCTTTATTATCTTACCTGCTGTTCTATACTCTCTCCCATACAGAGTTGTTGATGTGTCATGGAGAGTGGTCATCCCTAGTCCTCCTGAAGTCCATAATCCTCTCCTTTGTCTTATCCACATCGAGACTCAGGTTATTATCAGAGCACAATCATGGGATCACATAAAATCCTGAAATTCTTTATACCTGTGGGCTATTCTATTATCGATAGTGCGCAAGCAAGAAGAAATTGCAAACAAACTGTGCAATACAGAAAATAAATATTCAACAATAAATAATGTGCAAAATAGGAGTCTTTAAATGAATTTCTGATTGAGTTTGCTATTTAAGCTTCTGATGGTGGAGGGGGAATAACTAATCCAAACCAGCTGGTGTGAGTCTTGTGGCACCAATACCTCTTTCCTGATGGCAGCAGTGAGAACAGAGCATGACCGGGGTAGTGTGGATCCTTGATGATTGCTGCTGCTCTCCGATGGCAGGGTTCCAAGTAGATTCTTGAAGGTGGGGAGATTTTTGCCTGTAATGTACTGGGCTCTGTCCACTACCCTTTGCAGGGTTTTCCACTCAGATGTATTAATGCCTCCATACCAATTGGTCAGCACACTTTCCATTACACATCTCTAGAAGTTTGCCAAGGTTTTCGCTGTCATACCAAACTCCTGAGAATGTAGATGCTCTGACGTGCTTTTTTCATGATGACATTCATCCAGGAAAAGCCCTCCAAAATTATGACTGCCCAGAATTTAACTTTTCTCACCCTCTCCACCTCTGATTCCCCAAATGATCACTGGATCCCCTCCCAAAGCCCACAATCCTTGGCTTTGGTGACATTGAGTGTGAGGTTGTTGTTGTTCAGACACTATTCAACCAAGTTTTCAATCTCCGTTTTGTATGTTAGTTTTATACAAAGCACTTCCGTGGATCATCAGCAAATTTGTAGATTATTTTATTGTTGTACCAAGCCACACAGTCGTAGGTGTAATGCGAGTGGAGCAGGGGGCTAAGAACTCAGCAGTGTGGTGCACTGGTACTGATGGAGGTTGTGGAGGAGATGTTCTTACCAATCCTCACTGATCATGGCCTAAAGTGAGGAAATCCAGAACTCAATTACACAGTGGGGTCTTGAGGCCCAAGACTTGGAGTTTACTGATCAGTTTTGAGGGGATGATGGTTTTGAATGCCAAACTGTAGTTGATAAAGAGCATTCTCATGTACGAATCTTTGCTGTCCAGGTTAATGTCAATTGAAGCTGCAACAAATCAGCGCCGAGTTTAATTGAACTATTTTTTGAATAGATTCTTCTTTAAAGAGTGTGATCTGCTCTCACCCTTTGGATTTTGACCTGCAGGCCACCTAACTAACCTGCTTCACAGAGTAATCCTTAAACTCATAATTTTCAAGTTTCAAGGTCATGTAATGATTCAAAAAAATGTAATATACACAATTTTGTTCAATGTTTGCCTGCTGTAAAGGCAAGCAAAGTGTGTCCATGCACTACCATCATCCAAACTAACCGAGGTTACACTGGACAATGAAGATTTTGCTTCCTGAACACTTTGGGGGTATCTTTTATGGATTTTGTGCAACTGATCACAAAAAAAATCACCTTCAAATTTTCTTATCATGTTCTTTTTTTATATAACCTAATATGATTTCCTGTCCTATTTTAAGTTTACTAGTATATTGGTCTGTTTTGGTCAGACCTGGGCACGCACTCAGTGTGGGTGCTATACAAATGTTGTCTTAGGCCTGAGCGTGCATGAAAGCTTTTAAAGATGTTGTTGAGATTTTTCTTGCCAACTTCAGAGCACAAACTACATCCAGCTGATTGACAACGTGCTTCAAGCCTACAAAACTATGAAATGCAACATGCCATTGAAAATTCATCTTCTGTATTTCCACGGTACTGATCTTGGAGCAGTCAGCGACGAACATGATGAAAGGTTTCACCAGGACATTGTGACCATGGTATCAGAGCAACTGGAATCCATGATGCTGGCCGACTATTGTTGGACCTTGACACTAGAGCCAACAGATGCTGAGTACAAACCAAAATCTGCAGCAAAATATTTTTAGGACTGTTGAACTAACGCAATGTGTCAGCATCATTATGTGATTAAACATGTTAAATTCAATAAGAGTTAATTTAATGGTTCCAATCTGAAAGTATCTTTGTGTTCAGATTGAAGTTGTCTATCATAATTCCTTTTTTTTTCAGGTAGCAAATCTTTGGAAAAAATGTGTTGTACAGTGTTAGTTGCAAACAAATTAAACACAGAACATTTAAACATTGGTTTAAATGCAACAAGGAGACCTTGTTGAGAGGGATTTGTTATACCACTGATGTTATATTCACATAATCTCAATTTAAATCATTGCTAAAAATCAACATGGCTATCTGCAAAATAATGTGTGTCTCAAGGGTACATTTTCAATTTTGGGATTAAAAACGTATCATTCATCTCAATTTTAGCTTTTTTTTTGGAGTTATTTAAACCAAATTTTATTAGTGTGCATGAAACATCTGAATGGTTATCATAACAAAACAGACATCCAGTCAGGTATAGCTGCATTGGAAATCAAATGAATTTTTTTTAAAATTGGAAATTGCATAATTTCATGGTTAGGTGTCTGCATATTTTTTCCAACATCATATCACTGTGCTGGGAATGATTAAAGTTCAGGAGAATTCGACTTTTATGTGCCACAGAATGTATGCTAATGGAGAGATAGTGTTATTTCTGTTTCATTTGGAATGAAAAGATGATTTTTATTCTCTCAAAGGATGCAATTCTTTTTGCATGCGAAAGGAGTTCTGAAACTGGGGATTCTGGAGCTTCTTGTCCCTGACAGCTTCAATCTTATTGAAAAGGAATTAGAAGTAATTTAATGCTATTTTACTCAGTAAGTTACTACTGTGAGCTAAATCCCTTTGTTTTCCTTCTGCATAGTGGATAGGTGAAGAAATTAGAACAAAGCAGGTTTTTAATTGTGAGCATTATGATCATTTGGTTAAAAAACGTGGTTGGATCCCCATCAAATGATGTTGCACATCATGCTGTTGCTTCACAACTCCAGGTTCGATTTTCACCTCTGGCACTATTGTACATTCTTCCTGTGACTGCAAGGGTTTCCTCTAAACCAGTGGTTTTCAAACTAACCCCCCCCCCCCCCCCCCACCATCTAACATTCCACCTTAATTTGGCTTCTGTTTTCCAGAGAGGAGACCCAGCATGCTTAAAATTGATAGTTCTCACTTCCAATTTTATATTTTACACAAGGAAATATTTATAAAACACTTTTCCTCTATTTGACGAAAGATAAAACATTTGTGAAGGTTTAAGAAAATGCAATTAAATTACAATCTGACAAATACAGTATTACTGATAAACAGCAAAAAGCATTTTATTTTATTTTATTAGGTTTCAGCAGTTTGGAAAAGTTTGTGCAATCTAAAAATGTGGGGAAAGAGCTGTTCTGAGGTCATTTCCATGGCACGGTCATTTCTATTCACTGACAATAAGGACTTTGCAGTTATTAATGTATTTGTGATATTTTACCTGCCTGAAGTGAAAATCATTCCAAAGCCTGAGTTAAAGTCCAGGGTTACTTAGCTCTTATGATGTTCAATTCCTCAAATTCTCTCCCCCAAAGCCATAATGGAAACCAACTACTGTCATTACAACCATAGTCTTTCTTTCTTACTGGAAAAAAGATCACAGGAATTTTAAGTCTCTACTTAATTTGCAATGGAAATTAATCTTATTGGAATATAGGACATAGAATAGTACAGCGCAGGAACAGGACACTTGGTGAATGATGACTATGCCAAACATGATGCCGAAATTGAACTAGAACTCTGCTGCTTGCATACTCCTCCATTCACTCCCTATTCCTGTGTCCATATTCAAGACTCTTAAATGCTGCTATTGTATCTGCTTCCATCCTGACTCCTAGCAGCTGATTCCAGATATCCATATATTAAAAAAAAAACATACGGCCTACATATCTCCTTTAAACTCTCCCCTACATCTCATTTTTTAACTGCATTTCTTCTAATATGCAGCTTTCTTACCCTGGGGGAAAAAAAATAATGTCTACTCGATCTATAATTGTGTAAGAAACAATCAGTTCTAATGCAGGACACTGGATGAACATCATGATATCAATCCATTAGTCTTGGAAAGAACATTATTTTTCTCCATTGTCTCTTGGCCAGTTTTCAACCCATGTTAACATTTTACCTTTCATTTCATGCTGGCTTTATTTATTTTTATCAAAGACAGTTAAAAAAAAACACAAAATAATTCTCATTGTGCTCATCAATGCATTTTGTTATTTACAAAAAGTCAGTCAAGCAAGTCAAGCGCCTTCAGTAAATCCATGCTGACTTGCCGAAATTAGCCAGTACTTTTCCAAGTAGCAATTAATTTTACCCTGGTTTACCACCTCTATCAAATTCCCAACCACCATCCAGCTGACTGATCTACAATTATTGTGTTTAATCCCTCTCCTTTTTTAAAAAAAAAGGTTGAGCTCCTGCTGCAATCTAGGTGAAGATTTTGGCCAGGACCTCTGCAACATCAATTCACAGTTGCCTTGGCCCACTGGAATGAATATCATCTGAACCAGGACATCTTCCTACTTTGAGAAACACTGTATCTCTTTTCTGCCACATTCCTTGAAGCAAAACAATTTAATACCTAAAACATTACCCCTCTCCCCACCTTCAAGATCACGAGTTTTCCTTTACTGCCTCTGAGTCAATCTCATTCTTCCTCACTGGATCCCCTCCCAAAGCCCACAATCAGCTCCTTGGCTTTGGTGACTTTGAGTGTGAGGTTGTTGTTATATTAGGACACTATTCAACCAAGTTTTCAATCTCCGTTTTGTATGTTAGTTTATACAATACTTTGCTCTTTAAGTTCTTGAAAGATGTTTAGGTTCCTGTACATGTCAACTGCATATCTATTCTTGTACTGTAACTTTGCCCTGCATTCCATTTTCTTAGATTTCCATCTGAGCTTTCTCAGTTGACTTTGATTTTTCTGTTGCATTCTCAATCTTACATTTGTTTCATTTTTAATCTATATATTTAATCATCCAGGGAAGCTCAATGCTGGATGGATTCCAGAGGATGGAGAATTGAATTGAGTGGTAAAGTACCTCAAAGCAACATGGATTTTTTTTATATATACATCACCCAAAAGAAAATGTGATAAATAATTAATGACATAAAACCAGGCAACTGTAGGGAAGTACAAGGGAGTGGAGTTAAATGAATTAAACATTCAGTAGAAGCAGGAGGTGCCATGTGACTCCTTCCTGCAGTATCATTCTATGATTCTGTAATTGGATGAGCATCCTTTGTGTAAATGTTTGCATCTATATTCCTTTCAGAGCTTTGCCCAGAAATTGTGTGATTAAATTTCAATGAAAACAAAATCAACTTAAAATTTAGGAACTTTGTTGCAAAGTGTCTACGAGTTTCATTCTGGGTCAGATGTAATATACTGCAGTGGTATTGTATGCCTGTCAGTGTTGGTGTAAGGCACTCCTTCTGTCCGATAGCCTACAGGTCACCCTTGGGCACGATGTAGTACCTGTTTAGCCTCCCAATCAGGGTCACGTGAAGCCATGAATTGCAGATGGTGGATGGTTTTTACAAGCAGGTTCTATAAATTAGAATTTATGGTTGGACTTGAAAGGCCAACATGGCCTGTTTCCACTCCCTAAATGGTTATATGGTTATGGTTATATGGTAAGTGTAAAAATGCTGGGCAGATGAATCTGCTGACCAATGGCCAGGGTTACCCGTCCAGTATGGACACTGCAACTGAAGAAGACAATGGGAAACCACTTCAACATAGACTATGGAATGCGCTCAAAGATGGAGTCTTCACCGAAGGAGAACAGGAGAGTTAACAACTACAATTTGGAGGGTCAGAGATCATGACAGATGGAGAGACACACAATCACCCCCACCGAACAGCAAAGCACCTGAATGAGAGTGTATGCCTAAATGCATATTTTGGGATTTTCAACCATGCATGCATGCATGGCCCATCCTGCGTATCCAGGAACAGGATGGTACAATTGACTTAAAGGGTAACTGTTTGAACAGCCACAATGAAAAGAGGAAACCATCAAGTACCTCTAACTAGTACTTCATTGGCTTTCCCTTAGTCTACACATCTCGCTGTGCTGCTGTTGATTCCCAACACCCAACTTTTGTCCAAGCACTAATAGGCAAATTTAAACCTCCCTTCACATATCTGTCAAGGGCAGGAACCCTCTCACCTGAGCAGTTGACTCTCTGCCAATCCCTCTACCTACTGACATACACATTTACCAATTTGGGCCATGATTTTTCTGCTTATTAATTCGAACCTCTACTCCTTTTCATATCAGTCTTGGATTGACTTCTCCAAATGTGAAACCTTGTCCCAAATTAGCTTCCTAATACTCCAGGCCAGTTGAAATGAGACCTACAAATCAACTCTGATATCAACATTTAAAGTCTTTTTCTCTTATCAAACCTGCTTAATGTCATGTGATTTTTTGGGGGGCTCAATTCATTTTCTCACCAGTAGGCCTCTGAATGAGGTGGTCAAAGAACTCCTTGACTGTGAGGAAAAGGACTCCATTCGGGACTGCTGAACTGCAGCCATCTCAGAAAATCCAATAGTCATCAGCACATTTCCTCAGGTATCAATACAAATCTGGCATGATGTGTGTTACTGTCACTCTGCCTGTGTGAATAAAATTATGGAGAGCCTTTTCTGGAGTAGTCAGGTGTCAGGGAAGCCAATCATATGAACAGGATTTTAAAAAAATTTAAGGTCCTGCAGTAAGGGATCCAGGAGCTGGGGGGGGGGCGGGGAAATCTTGAAAAGTAGGACTGCCAAGGACCAACTTCTAGATCACTCCAAGTGTCACATGCCATGAGCATAGCAATATTCAGATAAATCAAGTTAAAGCCGCCAGAGATGGTGGGCAAGAGGAAAACACTTTAAGTTCTTGGAATGTTGGGAATAAGTGCGGTGCTGAAAGTTCCTTTTCGGTGTTCACTCAAATGTTAAAATAGTGCTGAGTCTAAAGAGTTAAATTGGTCAGGGGGAAGAACTACTCGAGATGAGGACTGAAGGTAGCCTCGGCCCTAGGGCAGAAAAAATGGATCAGAATTTGGACAAAATGCATATGTTCCAAGTTGGACTTGATGTGCAATGTAAAAAAATGTGATCATTTATCTTGGGATGCTATAGACTCAATAATACATAACCAGAGGAAAGTTGGATGCAATGATTTGTGAATGAATCTGCCAGTTGGGAAACAAAAATTAATAATTTTTAATAATTAATAATATTTTAAAATCCATAACTTTCTCAGTAGTGGAGAGGGTCAAGAACTTTAAATTCCTAGGTGTCAACATCTCTGAGGATCTGTCCTGAAGCCTCCACATTGATGTATTCACCAAGAAGGCCTGCCAATGGTTATACTTTATGAGATGTCTGAAGAGATTCAGTATGCCACCGAAGACTCTCGAAAACTTCTACAGGTGTACATTGGAGAGCGTTCTGGCTGGTTGCATCACTGCCTGGTACAAAGGCACCAAATCTCATGACAAGAAAAAAATCCAGACGGTTGTTAACTCCACCTACGACATCACAGGCACCAGACTTCATTCCATTGAGGACATCTACATGAGGTGGTGTCTTAAAAAAAGTCTCTATCCTCAAAGACCCTCACCATCGAGACAATGTCCTCTTCACTCTGCTACCATCAGCAAAAAGGTAGAGGAGCCAAAAAAATGAGCACTCAGTGGCACAACTTTTTCCCCACTGTCATCAGATTCCTGAATAATCAATGAACCAAGAGACTCTGCCTTACTTTTTATTCATTATATTTTTAAAGAGTAATGCTGTAAGATGGTTATAATATGAATGTTGCCGCAAAACACCGAATTTCATGACTTGTTCATGACAATAAATTCTGATTCTGAAAAAGCACAATTGACAGGAAGTGAATGACAATGGTTTTGAAAGATGTAAAACACAAACGTCTGCAGACACTGTGATTGAAATATAAACATAATTCTGGAGAAATTCAGCAGGTCAAACAATGTGGCTCATATAGCTTTTTTTGTTTGGGTGTCTGCTACATTTTTTCATACCTTGATGAAGGGCTCAACCCGAAATGTTGATTATCTTTGCTGCATAAATTACACTGCTCAGTTCCTCCAGCAATGTATTTTTCTGAGGGCTTTGAAAGAACCACATGGCATAGGCCAAATGGCCTGAAATCCTCCAGATTCCACTATTGTTTGTACAGTATGTATTATTGATACATACTGGCAACAAAATCGGCAAGGTGAATACCTCACTCAAATTGTTTAAATATAGACAGCATTACATCCTTCTGATTGATTCATAGAAATTAAAGCAGCAAGTGATTATGAAAACAAAATAGTTTGTATTTGGGGTTGCAACATATAGTATTCCCCAAGCAAATGTCACATGTCAATTATTTTTCAACAGTTGAATTGGTATACAGTGCAAATTCAAAAACTGTATGCGCTTGGGGCATATCCATTTCAGTATCTGCTATTTTCTTGTTTCATAATATATAATGCAGCTAAAGCTATCATGCAACTAACCTCCCCTCTATTGTCTATTGTAACCTCCTGCTACCACAGGGAAGCAGACAACATAATTGAAGAAAACAGCCTGTCCTGGTCACACTGTTTTCATCCTTCGTCCCTTTGAATAGAAAAGACATGTTTGAAAAATATACACCTCCATGTTTTAAGGAGAGACTCTTTCCTGTTATGATCAGACTCTTGAATAGATATAGTAGGGATATAGGTGCCACAAGACTCACAGCACCAGGTTCAGGAACAGCTGTTACCCGTCCGCTCTCAAACTCCTCAACAACAATCTCAATCATTCAAGAATTTTTAAAATTATTTTCTCGGTATTGTTTACATTATTTGTTTAAAATTATTTAATTGTTTACATGGGTACATTGTATACAGTTTTTTTTTTGCACTACGAATTAGTGGTAATTCTGCTTTGCCCACAGTAAAAAGGAATCTCAGGGTTGTATGTGATGTCATGTATGTACCTGACAATAAGCCTTAGATCTGAAATCCAAATCTATAGTATGATGCGGTGCCCTCTTTAAAAGTACTTTTCTTTTGAAATTATCTGCTTCAACTTTGTTTTATTGTAACACAGTTTTTATTATTGCACTACTTATTGCACACTATGTATGGGTGACCTGCCTGAATAGCCCACAAAACAAAGTTTGCCCAGTGTTTCAGTACAAGTGACAATTACAATTCAACAGTACATCGTTAATTATTTATTTCTAGGTTTTTCCCCCAAGGAAAGAGACTCATTGCACAAGAAGTGTGAATCTGGAAGTTGTAGGTATGCTGTCTGTGGCTTTTGGTTTTCCATATTCACGGGGATATCTTGCAGTCAATATCTCATTGTTCTTTCCATCTTTAATGTATTGGTTCTCCTATGTTTAACTCACCCCAAATTAGGATTAACATTGATGGTCTAACGGACAAGGAACATTAAGATCGTGATAAACATTGCTAAAACCTTTACCATTCAATTCACCCAACGTTAGGAGTTCACCGTTGAAAATTTGGGTCATTATCCAGTTGATAGGGCTCAGAAAATCTACCTTTATCAATTGGACCAATAAAACAGCCAAACATTAAGTTACTTATTGCCAAGACAAAACAAAATTTGTAATTAAAGTTTCAAACACTACTTTGGTTTTTATGGAAGCTGCAGCAACATATTATATATCTAATAATTCAAAGGTTTGGACTGTTGATCTGAAGGAGTAGCTTTAAACCTCATCCCAGATCGCAAAGTTAAGAACTCATTTAATGAAGAAAATCTGGCACTCAGACACGAAACTATGATTTGAATGAAAAAAAATTAATAAAACACAGAAATTTGACATTCTTGCACCACCTGTGTGACTCCATAAGCAAGTTACACCATTAACCTTCGAATACCCTCTGAAATGTATCACGTGACAAAATTAGGAGTCATCCCAATACTATCTTAGCAACCTATCATATCTACATGTTTCATAAGCAAGAAAATAGACAAAACAGCGCAACACTATTACTGCGCCAGGAACCGATTCCAGTGCTGTTGTCTCTATGTCTGCATGGGTTTCCTCTATGTCTGCCTGGGTTTCCTTCAGGTAGTCTGGTTTCCTCCCACCTTTCAAAATGTTCTAGGTTAATTGGGGTATTTGGGCAACATGAGCTCATCCAGAGGGCCTGTTACAGTACTGTACAACAATTAGAGATTGTCATTAAATGCTAGCCAGATCTTACATTGCAGCTAGCTGCTACAAGCTATGGCTCTGCAAAGCCTATAGCACTGGAGAGGTTGTAGCTGCATGCAGGTTAGCTCAGAAAGAACACGCTGTTCCCAGAAAGAATGACATGAACCCAGTTAAGTGTAGTTAACACTGAGCTTTATCGGGCTCACAGCCCTGCTTTTATTCTCAAGGTGAGGGGCGTGGGCAAAACCCTCTCAGCACTGATTGGTGTGTTTGTGATCCGCTTTCCATGATAGGCCAGTTAAGCTCTTTTGGTTGTGACCGATTGAACGGCAGTGCTGCGGGCCTCGTGCAGCCTGCTGGATCATCGCGTTCATCCTTCATTTTGTGAGGCCCATGGGGGAGCTATGAGGGGTCGCCGTAACACTTGGATTTATAAAAATATTGTTCCTATTACATTACCTGGTAGACATTAATAAACTTTCATCACCTATTGACGAGGATTTTTGCCTCATAGTTATCCCTTTAAATTTATTTTACGCTGATGCAATTTGTTCTTTCCTATTCCAATTGCCAGATTGACCTTGAAGTGATTTTCTGGGATCAACTAATTTAAATCTGTTGACAGAATTTCCATGGGCTAATACTTTAGTGAGCTGAAAATCTGGACTTCATACGGTAGCCATGACTTCATCAAGTATAAAAGGGATAGCAGGATAATTTTAGAATTAAACTATCTAAATAATAAGGATCTTGCAACGAGTGACGGCATAGTTCTGAATTTCTCTCAATGAATAAACCACAGTCAATTAAGTACTTAAAGTATCCAAATTGTGCCACTGCATTTCTAATCTTAGTTCATGCTACCACAGATGGCAAAATAGATTCAGAGTATACCCCCAAGGTCTCTAACTGCCTTGAGGGCAATCAAACTGGTTGAAAACACAACA
Organism: Narcine bancroftii; assembly: GCF_036971445.1. Taxonomy (NCBI): domain Eukaryota; kingdom Metazoa; phylum Chordata; class Chondrichthyes; order Torpediniformes; family Narcinidae; genus Narcine; species Narcine bancroftii. Next base: position 296,731,546 of record NC_091469.1, on the reverse strand, counting down.
GCTTGAAATTACATTTTGTAATTTATACTAAATGGACTATAAAGTCTTAAAAACAACAGGAGATTTATCTGCCTTTAAAATTGACATAAATCAGCCAAGTCTATACATAAATAAAGATAACTGCAACAGTCTGATGGGTTAACTGTTAATAGAATTTCAAGAACAGGTGACAGTTGATTAAGTCCCATACATTTTATCTATTCAGAAGAAAAAGATGCTTTGCATCCAATATCATGTTGCCTATTCTTTCCATTTTTAATTTATATTTTTAATGTGCCTTTTCTGCCTGAGAATTAGATTAATTAGATGGCTTGATGTTGAGAATTTTTAATTACAAAGGACAATGTTTTTATTGAAAGAGCATACTGATCGAAAGCAATTTATGGAACAATTCATCTAACACTGGCATAAACCTCTTGCTGGAAGACTGGGAAGGTCTTGCAAAAGTGCAGCCTTTTTTACCCATGCACCATCTCCAAAGTATTGAAAATCGAGCCTTGTCAAGTTCATTGTGATCTTTTTGCACAAGTACAACCCAATGAAATTGCGTTCTCCGATCCTCGGTGTACACCCACACAGACGCACAACTAGACACAAGGCACATACAGGCATATGCAGGACAAGTATTCAGATCTACAAATAAATAAACATTGTTTTGTGAATATGGTTAGTGTGAGCAGTTCCTTTGGTCATTCAGCATTCTCACTGCCCGTGGGAAGAAGCTGTTTCAGAGCCTGGTAGCGCTGGCTCTAATGCTCCTGTATTTCTTTCCAGATGTGAGCAACTGAAAGATGCAATATGCAGGGTGGAAGGAGCCCTCGATCATTTTCCACACCCATTTCAGACAATGATTTTGGTAGATCATGTCAATGGGTGGGGGAAGGGAGATTCCAGTGATCCTCTCTGCCACCCTTATAGACCTCTGAATTGACCATCATTTCTTTGCAACAACCATATCACACTATGAAACAGCTGGCCAGGATGCTCTCGATAGAGCTCCTGTGGAAGGATGACATAATAGTGGCCGGTAGCCTTACCCACTTCAGTCTTCTCAGACAGTCACTGCTGCGCCTTCCTGACAAGAGAGCAGACGTTGTATGTCCACAATAAGACACAAGTTCAATAAACTCCAAGGAACTTGGAGCTCTCCACTACAGAGTTATTAATGTGTATTGAAGAGAGTGGTCCTCCTGAAGCCCTGGATTATCTTCCTCGTCTTGTTCACATTGAGACTCAGGTTGTTACTTACACCATATCATGAGATTTTCAGCCTCTTCTCTGCAGTGCAACTCATCGTTGTTGCTGATGAGGCCAACTACTGTTGAGTCATCTGCAAACTTGATGACACTGTTGGAACTGGATCTGGCAATACAGTGAATGCAGAAATAACTGAATATTCATTTTGTAATCTATACTCAATGAATGATGAAGTCATAAAAACAATCAGAGATCCATCTTTTTTTTTAAATCATCTTTATAGTTGACACAAAGCAGCTGAGTCAATATATAAATAACTGTAAACTGCATCGATATGACAGATTAACGATCCTTAAAATTGCTTGAGTAGATTGTAACATTATCAAACAAAAACTGAGCCATAGAAAGAGATCACAGGAAGGAAGAGGCAAGCTCTAAGGAGCTTGTGAAAGGAAGGAAAGCATTGAAGTAGACAGATTCAGGAGAGAATGTCCAAAAATAAGGTACTGTTGACACTGGATAATGAAGATTTTGCTTCCTGAACACTTTTGGGTGTATTTTATGGATTTTGGGCTGCTGATCATGATGATCACATTAAAATTTCCTATCATATACTCCTTGTTTAGATTTAAACTATTTTTGGAATTTTCTGACACACGTAAAGTGCGTAACATGTCCTTGAAAATTCATTTTCTGCTTTTATACTTGGGCTTCTTCCCTCCTGATCTTGGTGCAGTCAGTGACAAACATGGTGAAAGGTTTCACCAGGACATTGCAACCATGGAAAACCATCAATGTTGGTTGAGTATTGTTGGATACTGACACAAGAGGCATCAGATGTTGAGTACAAATGAAAATCTGCAGAAAGACATTTTTAGGTCAGTTGAATGAACACAACGTGTCAGCATCATTATGTAATTAAACATGCTACATTCAATAAAAGTTAATTTAATGTTTCTCCAACTTCCTATGTGATGCAGTGAATCTGAAATGATCTTTGCATTCAGCTTGAAGTTGGCATCATAATCTCCAATTTGTTTTCAGGAAGCAAACCTTTTAGAAAAAAAATATTATTGTCCAGTTTTACCATCATGAATACAGAAGTAGCTAGAATTTAAGGGGCAATGCAGATCTCAAAAGTTTGTAGAGTTGAAATTGCACAGATGAAGAATTTGAGGATGAAATGGAGGATGGAGAGGGAGAATGTGAGCAGTGCAGAACTGTTGATTGTGAAGCCCAGGGGACAGTTGAAATCAGTTGAGTTATGATTGGAGTGCAGCTCTGCAAGCATATACATTATGGGCATAAGAATCTTGAAGGGGAGGAAAAATATTTGCTCCATAGTTTCGCAAGAAAACAGGTTGACACAAGGAATAAAATGAGAATCTGGACAGGAGAACAAAATAATTTTCCAATTCATTTCAACATAAGCATCAGCTTTAATTTTTATTTTGTTAGATTGACATAAGTGTTCAATGTATCAGACAATTCCAAGTTGAATAGTGTTTAGTTGACATACTGCAAAAAAAAACAAGAATAATGTTATAATTGAAGTATATTAATGATATATGTGTAAGCACGACCTTGGTAAGAATTACAGATGATGCATTATAAATGTTTAATATTTGCACTTACTTCATCAAATATAAATTTATGGCGGTGCCCATCCTCATGGCGAACCGGCCCTGCTTGTATCACCATTTGGCGGGGCAGCCATGGGGAAATGACATCGTCAGAGGTTTCTTTCTGACTCCAGCATCCCTCCCAGCATGCACCCTGGGCAGCGATTATGACATCACAATGCACCAGGTGACTGAGCTCATGCTGCCCTTATAGGGATAAGCTGAAATTGAATAAAAACAGTCGTTAATGACCCTCAACATGGTGGCTGTGTTTCTTCCACTGCTCACACCACCACAGTGGTGACCCTGACGAGCCCAGACGTTTTTCTGGACTAAAAACACCATGGCTTCAGCAGAGGTTAATGCTGTCTCATTCAAGCTTCCCCCCTTTTGGACCCACCAACTGAGAATGTGGTTCGGGCAGGTGGAAGCACAATTTGAACTCCGCAACATCTCCTCAGGTGCCACAATGTTCTATCATGTCATGAGTGCTCTGGACCAAGATACGGCAGCGAGGGTGGACGACATCATCCACCACACCCCGGCTACAGGCAAGTACACCACCCTCAAAGACCTGCTGCTTGGAACTTTCGGGCCAACTCCCCAGCAACGGGCTTCCAGGCTCCTTCACTTAAATGGGCTTGAAGACCGTAGTCCGTCAGCGATGATGGGTCAAAATGCTGGCCCTGGCGGAAGACCACAAGCCTTGTTTTCTCTTCCTCCAGATACTCTTGGAACAGATGCCGGAGGACATCCAGCTGCTCCTCACAGATGAAAACTTCTCGAACCTGAGGAGAAAGGCAGCCCGTGCGGATGCCCCCGGTGCATGAAGAGGGAGAGCGAGGCAGCACTCAACCAGGTGGCATGACCAGGAGCCAGCCGACCGCAAGCCACTCCCAAGACCAAGCCAGAGGACGGCCAGTCAACCTGGTGTTTCTACTACTAATGCTGGGGAGCACAAGCACGTAAGTGCTGCCAGCCCTTCAGGTTTCAGGGAAACAACCAGGCCAGCCTCCGTTGATGGCTGCAATGGCTGGCCACACAAACAGCCTCCTTCATGTGATGGACAGATCCACCAGCCGCCGATTCCTGGTGGACACAGGGGCTGAGCTCAGCGTCCTTCCCCCCCACAGCATTAGAGACTTGCACCTGATCTCGACATCCAACCCTGAGGGTGGCCAACGGCTCCACCATCAGGACCTATAGCAACCACAGGGCACAGATCCAGATCGGAAAGGAGAAGTTCAACTGGAGGTTCGTTCTAGCCTCTGTAAGCACTGCGCTGTTAGGGGCCAACTTCCTCAGAGCTCACAGCCTATTGGTTGACGTGAATGGCAAAAGGCTGGTCAATGACAGAATGTTCCACTCCACCCGACTGGACACAACAGAAGCCTGCATGCTTGAAATCGTCACCGTAGCCGCTGCCAGGAACGTGTTTGATGAGATCCTCCAGGAATTCCCTGCTCGGTTCAACGCCACCCTGCCCCAGCATAGGGTCTTCCGACACATCCATGTTGATGTTGTAGGGCCCCTGATGGTGTCCAAGGAGGCTCATTACCTCCTCACGACGGTGGACCGTGCCACAAGGTGGCTGGGTGCCATCCCGATTAAGGAGGCCTCCACCGAGACGTGTGCCAGGACTCTGGTCAGCCAATGGATCGCCCATTTCAGAGTCCCGGCGCACATCACTAGCGACAGAGGGGCGCAGTTCACGTCTGCTCTGTGGGCTCAGATGTGGAAGCTCCTGGGGGTCGAGCTCCACAACACCACAGCATTCTACCCGCAGTCCAATGGGTTGGTGGTCAGGCTCTCCCGGACCAGACTGGACGGACGAACTACCCTGGGTCCTCCTGAGGATTAGGATGGCACCCAAAGAGGACCTGCAGACCTCAGCCACGGAGATGGTCTATGGCGCACCACTTTCCCTGCCGGGTGAGTTTTTTGGCCCAAACCCTGACACCATGGCCACCGACAAAAACCTGTAGGCGGACCTACGCATGCAACTGGCCTCCCTAGATCCCCCGGCATGCCACGGCACCCGGTCGTTTCTTTTCCCCAAAGAGCTCGACTCTGTCCAGTTCATTTTCATGTGGAGCGGGCCACAAGGTGCACCGCTACAGTGACCGTACGAGGGGCGATACAAAGTCTTGCAGCGGAACCTTCACCCTGGATGTTGGGGGGGAAGAGAGGAATTTTTTTATGGTGGACCGTCTGAAGGCGGCCCATCTAGACTTATCACAGATAAGGTGGCTGTGCCCAAGCACCGGGGCCAGCCGCCAAAGTGGCAGGACACGTAGCCGGTTCTGGGTTGTGTGGCGGCGCACATCCTCATGGCAAACCGTCTCCGCTTGTATCGCCATGTGGCGGGGCAGCCATGGGGAAATGGTGTCGTCAGAGATTTCTCTCTGACTCCAGCATCCCTTCCAGCGCGCACCCTGGGCAGCGATTATGATGTCACAATGCACCAGATGACTGAGCTCGTGCTGCCCTTCAATGGGCATGCTGAATTTGAATATAAAGTCATTAACGACCCTCGACGTAGTGGCTGTGTTTCTTCCACTACTACAAATTAATGTTTAAATTAAAAATTGCACGTAGAAGTATGCTGCAGTGTATTGACTTCCTACCCCTTCCAAGTTGAGGTACTGCGATTACAGCAAGACGAGGAAGGTGTCAGATGTCATTATGAATTTATATAGACAATTTCCTTTATTAAAAGAGGCTGTTGAAGCAGCAACAAAAGAATGTATGAATTTAAGCTGGGGATTTGTACATGAACTCATTCAACAACAGAAACTTGAGCCTGGAGTCAGTATGAAGCCTGGAGTCAAACCAAAAGCTCAGAGGTTTTCTTTATCAATGTCATTGGATCTATAAATATGCTTATTATGCAGCAGAAAATGCTCATCCTGCGAGTGGGCTGAATTCTTCATTTTGATTTTCACTTCAGAGTATCCCAATGATAGAGTTGCAGAAAATGGGTCATGTGGAAATAATTTGGTGCTTCTGTAATGTGCCTTGTATTACAAGGTGCTGGAAAAACATGGTAATACATTGGTGGGGGGGCGGGTTGCATCAGCTTTTCGTTTTTCAAGTTTTTATCCAGCTCCTTTTTAAAAGTTATTGTGCATTTTGCTTTAATCACTGTTGTTCATAAGGCATTCAGACCAGCAATATCCAGCCAATCCTGTCAATAGGCCCATTTGGGATTCCATCTTCTGCAAAATTTATGCCTTATAGTTACATTCACCCAACAATGTAGATTTGACTGATTTGTATAATTGAAATCACTCACAACTTTGCCTTTTTGCAACAAATCTAATCTAAAAAGAGCCACACACAATCTAAAAGAGGTGTTCCAATGAAAAAAGAAGTTAGGTTGTTCTTCTGCTCCATCCGTTCATCTAATCAATTATTCCTCGAGGGTTTTCCCTATTTTTCCTCCTGACTTTGCAGTTCTTTCTGCATTAAAGGCATTCAGCATTGGGTAATATTGCATTTATTCGCTGAATAATTAATGAAAATTTATTTTCTAATTTCATGAAGAAATGAAAGAAAGTAGAAGAGCTGACACATATTTTGGAGATTTCCCTTTTGATAATACCTGTGTATGTTGTTTACATTTGTACTTTGAGTTGATTTTTTTCCCCACAGCCAATAAGTAGTAATTCTGCCTCGCCCACAGGAAAAAGAATCTCAGGGTTGTACGTGATGTCATATATGTACTCTGACAATAAATTTGAAATCTAAGTGTGGGATCAATGAAACCATATCAGGTTGGCCAAGGTACACAACATAGCCACAGTCTGTGCCTGTATGTAAACAAAATTGACATTGGACTACTTTGGAAAAACATTAATGCTGTTGAAGAATTCCTTTCATAATACTGGGTGAGAGAAATCTAAAGCATGTGGACATTCAACCAAAGGTTTTTCAGGGTGCTTCCTACTCCAATCTCAATTTATAATGATGAAGATGTAATTCAGCCAGCTCTCCACACATCCTGCCATTTGTTTTTCTCTCATATTCCATCAACCCCCATTTCATTCTTTCTACTTGTCTATCCTATGTTTCAATTTAACAAATTGAGATAAATCCAGAGCACCTCATCAAAAACTACACTGGGAAAGGATGCAGTCCATGGGGAAACATTCTAAGGTCAGGATAGAAAGCAGCTTACATGAGATGAGAGTCAGTAAAACCAACTGCTGTATTACCATGCCATCCTGATATCTGGCACTGTGGGGATTGGTAGATGCTGGATAAGTGTTTATTTTCCAGTTGCTTGAGACCCACTCTTACAATGCCCTGCATTAAGAATAAACAATTTCTAAGACAAAAAAACAACACTGTACCTAGACTAAACAAACTTCACTTGCATGAATTTATAAACCTAAAAGCATTTTACTTTATTTTCCATCACATTCTTTGAAAACATTTAATCATCGCTGCATCTGCAGTTCCTTCCCCTCCATCGAGCCGCACGAAAGACGAACAATAACATTATAGATAATTAACCCCCTCTCCCAAGTTTACAGATAAAGCCTCTGACCAAGGGTGATGCTTACTAAAAAAGGATAAGGAAGTCTACCCAGTGGCGAGCGGCATCAATCAGCTCTTCATCCTTGCTGATGCCAATGCTGTTTCCCACAACTTTATTCAAACAGCTGCTACGAGCAAAGAATGGCCAAGACACTTCATTGGCTGAATATTTGTTCCCATCTTCACCAAAGTTTTTTGTGTTACTTCAGAGAACATTTATTTTTATAATTTTAAACTTGTGTATTTTTTACTTGTTATTTTAATCTTATTTATTTTATTTTATTTTTATTTTCCTCAGTTTTTTTGCCTGTTGCTTGATACTGCTGTTAGGGTTAGCTGGTTGCTTGAATTATAGATAACAGGGATTTGGTATGACATCAAAAACCTTGGCAAATTTCTACAGATGCTTGATGGAATGTATCCTGACAGGATCCATCATGAACTGGTATGGGGACACCAATACCCCGAGCATAAAGTTCTGCAAAAGGTAGTGGATACAACCCAGGACATCACAGGCAAAACCTCCCCACCACCGAGAACATCTACCATCAGAGAGCAGCAGCAATCATCAAGGATCCACACCACCCAGCACATGCTCTGCTCTCACTGCCACCATCAGGAAAGAGGTATAGTTGCCACAAGACTCACACCATCAGGCTCAGGAACAGCTGCTCCCTCTCCACCATCAGACTCCTCAACAACAAACTCAATCCAGGATTCATTTAAGGACTCTTATTTTTGCACTTTAATGTTTTTCCCCTTTCTGTATTGCACAATTGTTTATATTTTATTATTTGTTTACAAGGGTTCATTGTGTACATTTTTTTTGCATTACCAAATTCTGCCTCACTTGCAGGAAAAAGAATCTCATGCTTGTATGTGATGTCATGTACTCAGACAATAATTCTGAAATCTGAACTCTTACTGTACACCTGGAATTTGCAACTCAAAATGAAGTGTCTGCACAGACCATTGATTTCAAGGCAACTCAGAACTGACAATAGCGATCACCCCAGCAAAAATTTCTGAGAGAAAGGAGGCTCTATGCCCCTAGCAAGACTTTGCACAATCAAAGGCACTCCTACACAAGATAGCATACATGGAGAGCAGGGGCAATAAACAATACAAACAGAAAAGGCTGCAAAAATAGCTTACAAAATTATGTTCCATGACTGAGCTTGTTATCAATATATAATTTATGCTTAAGATTTTAAAGAAAATTTAGGAACTTTGTAACTCTATAAATGCCTTCAACAATAATTAATTTGTTGCATATTCTTTTCTCTTAACATCAATGTGGAAGCTCTATTCCTCCTTGTAGTCTTTCATGATTAATTCATTGTGTTCACATGGGGCAAAGTATCCAATACACTGCTTCAATGTTGGATGCTATGATTTACCGTGAAGAGATCGATTGGGGTTAGGAGGCCTCAGGATGTGAAGCCATTTCTATCCCACTCCATCAGCAGAATGGTCACAAAAGCAAGGCCAAAGTTTGTTGGAAATCATATAATTACAAGAGGTTAGTGTGGCCCTAGGAGCTAGCTCAGAGATCAAATGAAATTCTTTGAGTCAGTCTGAGTAAGATCCAGCCTGTTATATTTTGTTTTCAATGAGGGCATGGAAGGAGTTTTGCCAGGGATCATGTTAAATGATTGGTGTCACCAACCATGCCAATAGGCTCAGACATAATTAATTGCAAATTGCTGGGCAATTTATGCTGAGGGTGAATCTTTGTCTGCCTTACAGAAATTGTGTAATATCAATTTTTTTTGTTCATTACATGACAATAAAAAGAATCTTGAACATATCAACAACCCTGTAGTGGAGAGAGTAGAGAGCCCCAAGTTCCTTGGAGTTCACATAACTAGTGACCTAACTTGGGCACCCAGCATCTCTCGTCAGGAAGGCACAATGGTGACTGCACTTCCTGTGAAGACTGAAGCAGGCAAGGCTACCAGCCACCATCATGTCAGCCTTCTATAGGAGCTCTATTGAGAGCATTCTGGCCAGTTGTATCATAGTGTGGTACAGCTGCTGCAGAGAAATAGATCAGATGTCAATCCATAAGACCATAAGAGTGGTAGAGAGGATCACTGGAGTCTCCCACTCCCCCATCGACGTGATCTACCAGGATCGTTGTCTGAAGAGGTCATGCAAAATCAATGAGACCCCTTCCACCCTGCTCCCATCAGGAAAGAAATACAGGGGTATCAGAACAAAAACTACCAAGCTGAGGAACAGCTTCTTCCCATGGGCAGTGAAAATGCTGAACAGTCAAAGGAACTGCTCACACTGACCATCTGAGACTCTCGTATTCGTGAAACAATGTTTATGTATTTATTTGTAGATATGAATACTGATCTTGCATATGTATTGTTTGTCTGTCTGTGTGTTATGTCTGGTTGTGTGTCTGCACCTTGCGTCGAGGACCAGAGAACATTGTTTCATTGGGTTTTAATTGTTCAATCAGAGGACAATAAACTTGGCTTGAGCAGGCCCTTCTAGCCCATGAGCTGTGCCACCCAAATAAACCCATGTGATGAATCAGAATCTACCCAAGAAGAAAATAGCAGATGCAGTAATCTGCCATAGGCATCAACAGCATCTGCTACTGGGAATAACAGCTTGCATATCACAGCTTATGTTAAAATATATGAACAAAAATCACGACAGAAGTGCAATAAAAAAGCTGTCATATGTGCCAAGTAGCAACTCAATTGGAGGTTGCTTCTGCTACACTACCAGATCAGGAAACTAATGGTTTGTGTCTTATTGAGAAACCTAGCTGCTCAGAATTGGATTGCCAGTTTTTACTTCTACCACCACCCAGAAGCTTGAGATTCTTCCACATTAGGAAGATGGACATACTGCACTTTCTGGGTGAGCTGGCTTGGAATGGACCCAAAGCTAAACTTCCTGAACATTACAGATGAGCTCCTGTCCAAACATGGACAGTAGAGTGACAGAGAGCCAACGGCCTGCGGCATTCCTGATTGGTGCCTCCGTGGCGATCAAGTTGCATCGGTTACTTTCAAATCAATTGCCACTTTTCCTCTTAATTCAAGACAAATCTGTCAGTCTCACAGGTGCAGATCAAAAGCAATGTGCAGAGAAATGTAATCCCGCATCAAAATCCTGAAGCTCAACTTGCCGAAATATTTCATTTCTCTTTCTCCACATTAAAAAAATTCTCCAAAGATAAGCAGTGCTATTTATTCTGAACTTGCTTTCTCTTTTCCTTTCTAGATATTAGTAAATTTAAAAACATCCCTTCAAGACTCTGAGGATATTAAAGTTTCACTACTCACATAATATGCAAATAAAATCATATCATGCCAATTGATTGCCCAAGCGTAAAGTATATGTGCTCACTGGCCTGTAAAATTCAGATTGATAAAAAAGAGCCCAACAAGGTAGGTGGTTTATTCACAAATTTTTTTTCAACAACAAAATGCCTCTTCAACTTTCTAAGCATTCTGTTGAAGCCCAGTGGACAATTATTCATGGGGCACAATCTTTGAAAGCTTTAAAGCAATAATTATTGTTCTCAAGCAATATTATGCAAACTACAGTAAGCAGCAAGTATACAAATCATAGGCTTTTAGTAGATAGCAAATTGCAATTGTTTTATACCTTTTATTTTTTGCCGACTAGAGTCCATGGGTTGATTCCTAATATTTCCAATTGCTCCGGATACTCAGATCAAATTGATAAGGTCCCACGTGGGAGGTTAGTCAGGAAGGTTCAGACACTCAATATTCATGGTGAGGTAATAAACTGCATTCAACATTGGCTATACAGGAGAAGCCAGAGAGTGGTAATGGATGATTGCTTCTCGTTCTGAAGGCCTGTGACTAGTGGTGTGCCTCAGGAATCGATGCTGGGACCATCATGTTTGTCATCTATATCAATGATCTGGATGATAATGTGGTAAATTGGATCAGCAAGTTTGCAGATGACACTAAGGTTGGAGACGAGGTGAACAGCAAGGAAGGCTTTCAAAGCTTGCAGAGGGATATGGACCAGCTGGTAACATGGGCTACAAAATGGTGGATGGAATTTAATGCAGACAAGTATGGGGTGTTGCACTTTGGACGGACAAACCAAGAAAGATTACACATGGTAAATAGTAGGGCATTGAGGAGTGCGGTAGAACAGAGGGATCTGGGAATGCAGATAAATAATATCTTGAAAGTGGAGTGGAGTCACAGGTAGATAGGGATGTAAAGAGAGCTTTTGGCATATTGTTCTTCTTAAAGCAAAGTACTGAATAAAAGAGTTGGGATGTTATGGTAAAGTTGTATAAGAATTGGTGAGGCCAAATTTGGAGTATTGTATGTAGTTTTGATTACCTAACTGTACTGACAATAATCATACCAGCAGTGTGAGTATAAGACAGCTTTAATAAACTATTTACACTAAGAGGTCTTGTCTCTCTGCAAGACAAACCTGGAAGGCTAAACTGTAGCTCTGGACTGCTTTATATACAAGGTCACCGGGATGACCCCTGGTGACCTAGTGGTGTAATTACATATCACCACACTAACTACAGGAAATATATCAATATGATTGAAAGATTGCAGAGATTTACTAGGAGGTAAAACACAGAATATGTTGACACCATGGTTAAGTGAAAAAAAAACACACAAACGCTGGAGAAACTCAGCAGATCAAAGTTGTAGATACATCCCCAATGTTTCAGGCCAGAAATGTTGGTATTTTCACCTTTGCTGCATAAAGGCACTGTTTGACCTGCTGAGTTTCTCCAGCATTTGAGGTAATTTTTTCCAGATTTACTAGGATGTTGCCCTGACTTTAGAAACTGAGTTACAGGGAAAGGTTAAACAGGTTTAGGACTTTATTCCCTGGAACATAGAAGAATGAGGGGAGATTTCATTAAAAATTTTGAGGGGAATAGACAGAGTAAATATAAGTAGGCTTTTCTCCCCATTGAGGGTAGGTGAGTTACAAAGCTGAGAACATGGGTTAATGTGGTGAGTGTGGAATGATCTGCCAGCTGAAGTGGTAAATGCGGGCTCAATTTTAACATTTAAGAATTTGGACAGGTATACAGATAGGAAGGGTATGGAGGACTAGGGAATGGGTACAGATCAACGAGACTTGGCAGAATAATAGTCTGGCACAGAGTAAAAGGGCCAAATGGCCTGTTTCTGTGGTGTAATGTTCTATGGTTCTATTGTACTATAGCATCCCATGAAAGTTGCAAAATACAAGATAAACACACAGCTCCAGCACTTGGTGAGGGCACACTCCACACCTTACATGTCCAATTTGATTCAAAACAGAAACTGACAAAGGAAAAAAAAAACTTTTCCTGAAAACTCGTTGTACTAATGCATTTAATTAAACCCAATCATTCATTGCTGGGAAGGCAGAACAGGAATTTTAATCAAACTAATCTGTATTTATTGTTGAAAAAAATCTTATCTTTTTTGCATACCTGACACTCCTTGTTTGACAGAATTTAATTATAATGGAGATATTGAATAGACCAATGTGGCAAGAATCTAGATTGGTAAAGCAGTCTGTGGGTTGAAGTAGAATTATACAGTGTGTTAGGGCACCTGGGAAACTGAATGTGTGAATCATTTAGAAGATGGCTGTCTGCATTCATATACATTTTTAAATAGATGGTTGATATGGAAGGAATGGGGCAAAATCTTTGACCACTAGCCAAAACACTATGAAATTGAATTTTTTGCTGTCCATTCATAGCCTTTATTGACAACTTTGTTTTCAGTTATCTATGTCTCCGAGTTCAGAACTTGAACTTTTTCTTTAGAATGGTTCTGATATTAAAGGGCACTGGAGCTGAAGATGCAACAATTTTCATTTCAAAAATAGGCATTTATTCAGCTGAAACAAACATGCAGGTGGAAGAATCATCCAAACTCGAAAAAAGGCACATTTATACACCCTTCAGATGGAAAGGAGAGCAAGTACAATTGTAAAGTTTACTTCAATATTTTGGATGTGGACAAATGCATCTATAGAATTGTACACTTACAATATTCTAACTGCTTCATTTTGCAGAGAATTCCATAGGTTCACTACTCTCTGGGAAAATCAGTTCCTTCTCCATTGCAACTCAACTCCCCCTGAATCTTGACACAATGTCACGTTTCCTGTTCATCTTATCTATGCCTTTCATAATAGTACGTTACTGGAAGATCCCCTCAAGTCTTCTGAATTACAGCAAGTAGCATAATCTCTTCTCAGAGGCTAATGCCCTTGTGTCATTTCCCGAGCATTGTTCTCATGCCTTGAACTTCATCTATGCTATTATTAACAGATCATCTGTTGAGAGATAGTCTCATCAATTACCAAAACATCTATTGAGGTGACCCACAAATTGGTGGAACAGTATCTTCTATTCCATCTCTGTAGTCTCCAACCACAAGGCATTTACACTGACTTCTCCAATTTCTGTTAAACTTTTTCTCTATCTTTCCCTACCTTTGTCTCCTTTCCTCCAGCTCCCCAACCCCTTCCTTTTCCTACCAGATAACCCCTCTTAGCCCTCTGCCCTTCCCATCACTTCTTTCTATTCCATCCTCCTGCTATATCCACCTATTACCACTTATCTGTTAGTCTGTGCTCCTCCCCCTTCTCCCATTCTCTCCTCTCCTCCTATCCCACCTTTTATTTCAAGCCATTATTCCAGATCCCCAATGAAGGGCTCATGCTTGAAACATTGACTACCTTTTACTTCCTATGGATACTACATTACCTGCTGAGCTCCTCCAAAACTTTTGTTGATGTCACCAGCAAACTTAGATTCCCATAAGAGAAACACAAAAGCCGCAGATGCTGGAATCTTGAGCAAAGTACTGCAGGAGGAGCTCAGCATGTCAGGCAGCGTCCATGCAAAGAAATGTTCAGTCAATGTTTCAGGTCTGAACCTTACATCAAGTCTAAGGTAAAAGGGAGAAAGAAGTAAGGGGGACCGGACAGAATAGGATATAAGGTGTGGAGAGAGAAACCATTAGGAAGGGAGAGGGGAAAAAAGTTAGAGGGACAAAGTAGCAGAGCAGGTAAAGAAGAGATTTTTAAAAAAGAGTAGAATCAGGTTGGGGTTATCAAAACCCAAGAAAAAAAAATCAATATTCATGCTGTTAAGCTTAAGGCTGTCCAGGAGAAATATGAGCCGTAGCTCCTCAAGTTTACATTTGGCCTCTACCTGACAATGATGAGGTCAAGGACAGACATGCCATGGTAGGAATGGTTGGGTGAGTTAAAATGGTTGGCTACAGACAAGACAATTTAGACCAACAAACAGAATGTAGGTGTTCAGCGAAGCAGTCACCTAAAAGTGGAGTGGAAGAAAATCAAGAAGAAAGTAGATTCTCTGGTCATTACAGTTCTTTTAAGTAATTTGAACAAAAAAAAGCTTGCAGAAGGCAACCTAAAGGATCCTTTTATATACTGACAGCTCTTTCAAGAGAGATTTGATTCATGATATGTTACCAGTGCTTAACACGATGTTCAGTGCTTGCTGGTTGTACTTTCGATTTTTTTTTTGCAGTGATATCTCCACTTCAGTTGGCATTATGCTGATGTGAATTGTTTGTGCCATATAAAGAAAGCACCAGGCACAGCATTTTCAATGGAACAGGCTTTACAAATGAAAGCAATGATTTGTTACTTGTTTTTGAAGTTTCTGCATCATCACATATGATGCTAACATTGGGGAATGATTTATAGGTAAGGAGAACTTAACAGCTTCATAAAATTGACTTGGAGAATAGGGCCTAACCAATCCAGAAGCAGCTACATTTTCTGCAGTAAATGCTTGTAGCATTCTGCATATAAATTTTGCCAGGTCGTCGAGCAGGTAATTAGATGCAGAGCACTGGCTACCTCCACTTGAAGTGCAGTGGAGCTGCGAGGAGTAAACCTGCATTAAGAAAAGCCACTTGGGCAGTATCTGGAGGTGCAGGCTGATGAGACCAGCAGAATGTTAGGTGAGCTGACCCTACATGAGAGACCACATGAAGTCAAGCAGAGAGCACTGACTTTGCCACACAGGGTTAACAATGCAAAGCATCAAGCATCCTTGTGGATCTTCCCTGCTAAAGCAGAGGATTCAGAGGAAAACTAGTTCCTCGATGGGAAGGGGACGTAATTGTCATTTCCAGGCAACCATTGTAAGGTCACGAGACTGCAGAATCCTTGCAAATTTCGCAGTAATGTCATGTGCATATGCGAGGTAGTCTATAAAAGAATAGAGGCCAACTATCCTGAATGATGTACAGTGCCCACTTTTGCAATAAAATTAGGAATG
Source organism: Narcine bancroftii (assembly GCF_036971445.1). Taxonomy (NCBI): domain Eukaryota; kingdom Metazoa; phylum Chordata; class Chondrichthyes; order Torpediniformes; family Narcinidae; genus Narcine; species Narcine bancroftii. The sequence goes on along the minus strand of NC_091469.1, from coordinate 296,715,877 downwards.
ATTAAGTTACATTGTGTAAAGATGTTGCATACAAGTGTAAGCTTCTCTTGTTGTCCGAGTGCCTGTTTCAAGAACATTATCATAAAGGGCCATATTCACTTAAACTGCCACAGGCACAGCAAAACTGGTTGGAAGAATACACCTCATTCTAAGAGGTTGCACAAGCCTATAGCTACCTCTCTAAAGCTTGGTTTCCTTGGGTTTCAATCTTCAGGAGGCTTGACTCTAGGATTTCAAACACTACTGATTAGGAGAAGAGATAAAATCCATCCTAATGTATGATCATGAAGCCCCAGCTGCAACATATTTGGTTTCCCTAGTTGGCATTCTTCTTCCTGCAGTGGAGGTCCAAGATTAAAATCATTAGAGAGGTAAACGCTATCTTGAAATTTCAAAGGCCAGATGCAAGTCAAAATCTAGAGAAATGATAAGCAAAGAAGTTTGGAACATGGAACACTACAGCACAGTACAGGCCCTTCGGCACTTGATGTTGTGATGACCCTTATATTCTTAAAAGAAGTACTAATCATTCCCCCCCCCCATCCTGTAACCCTCCACTTTTCTTCCATCCATGTACCTAAGAATCAGAATCTCTTAAATGCCCCTTTTGTTTCAGCCTCCACCACCATTCCTGGCAAAGCATTCCAGGCACCGACAAGGTGTAAAAAAAAATTTACCCCTGATGCCTCCCCTAAATTCCCTCCCTTCACTTTGTACAGATGTCCTCTAGTGTTTGCTATTCCTGTCTGGGGAACAGACACTGTCTGTGGACCCTATCTATGCCTCTTATAATCTTGTAGACCTCTTTTGTGTCCTCTCATCCTTCTGCAATCCAAAGTGAAAAGTCCCAGCTCTACTAACTTGCCTCATAAGACCGGATTTCCAATCTAGGTAACATCCTGGTAAATCTCCTCTGCACCCTCTCCATAGCTTCCACATCCTTCCTATAATGAGGTGACCAGAGTTGCCACATGACCTCTCTACTCCTGAATTCAATCCCCACATTAATGAATTCCAGCATCATGTAGGCCTTCTTATCTAACCTATCAACCTGTGCGGCAACCTCGTGGGATGTATGGATTTGAACCTCAAGGTCCCTCAGTTCATCCACACTCTTAATTATCTGACCATTAACTCTGTACTCAGGCTTCCGGTTTGTCCTTCCACAATGCATCACCTCACACTTATCCGGATTCAACTCCATCTGCCATTTTTCCGCCCAAATCTGCATTCTGTTTATATCCTCTTGTAACCTTCGACAACCTTCAGCTCTATCCACAACTCCTCCAACCTTCATGTCAGCCACAAACTTACTGACGCATCCTTCCGCCTTTTCATCCAGATCATCTGATTTGTACTCATGCCAATTATTTGAGTACTTGTCAATGAGGTGGCCTGTAATCAAGCAATTGCTATTATGTCCCTTCACTGTCCTTGGAGTCCTTAACATTGACTGTACTGATGTGGAGAGTCATGAAACAAGGTCCAATACAAGCAAATAAACCACTTCCTGATTACTATCTCCCATCTTCTATCAGCTAACTCAGTGTTCCTTGGAAGAAATAAAATCACTCAATATGATATCCAGAAATGGTTACGAATACTAGATAATGCAATGGCAATGGGCCAGATAACATCTTAGCTGTAGTTTTGAAGACATTCATGTCAAAATAGTTGGGCACTAGCCAAGTTGATCCAGAGTAGTTCTAACACTGACGTCTACTAAATAGTGTGAACAAATTACCCAGGTATGCACAGTTTACAAAATCCAACACAAATCCAGTCAAATAAATCACCACCTAATCATTCTTCTCTCAATCATGAGCAAAGTGATGGAAAATGTCATCCACAGTGCTATCAATTAGCACCCATTCACCAATGCCTAGTTTGGGTCACCAGGATTAATCTCCTCCCTTACCCTGTCCACATCAATGGCATTAAGGTGGAGATAGTTCTTAGTGGCAAATATCTCTGGTGACCTCACCTGGCCCAGCCACACTGATGTGACAGTCAAAAAAAAGAGCATGAATGCCTCTACCCTCTTAAAATGCTAAAGACATTCAACACATCCCTCTTGCCCCTCAACAACTTCCACAGATACACCATCAAAATCAAATGAGCTCCCTGCATCTCAACAGTGGTGTGGAAATTGCTCTGTCCAAGATCAGAAATGGCTGCAGAGTGTGGTGAATATAGTTCAGAATATTATGCAATCTTCACTCCCCTTTATGGACTGCATCCTCATCTCCTGCTGCCTTGGAAAGCCAACCAACACAATGAAGGACCCATCCCACCACAGATAAACACTCATCCCCCTTCTTCCATCAGAGGGAAGGTTCAAGAGCAGGAAATTGCACACCAATAGTCTTTAAAGAAATTATTTTTCACAGTCATCAAGCCCCAAAATGAACCTCATGCATTTCTCAATCTTTTCACTGTAACACTATACACTAATTGTAATGTTCTCCTACTTTATTAGGAGTCAACTTGTTAGACTGCTCCTTGAAGGACCTTTCTGACTGTACCACTTGAATTGCAGTCACAGTCAGCTTTAGATTCAGATTCAGATTTCAGATTTATTGTCAGAGTACATGCATGACATTGCACACAACCGTGAAATTCTTTTTCCTGTGGGAATTTACTGAGTGCAGCATAAACAAACTGTGCTAAAAAAAATCAAAGGGAAACAATTCAATGGTTGAAGTTCATATCTCACACAAAGAACATAATAGTAAATGTTCCCAGCCCCAAGCCCTCACCTCAGGAGTTTCTTGACTAAACCATCAAAGACATGCCTTTCATGTCAAATATGGGGTTGGTTAATTGTAGCACAATGTTCAATTCCATTCACAACTCCTCACCAAATGACACAACCATTGATATTCTATCAACCTTTGTCAACCACAAGTACACAGTGTGTACCAGCAACAAAATCCAAAGCACTTCCACATCTCTGACAGCACCTCCCACATGTTATCGCCCACTCCCATTCTATCCAGAATTTGAAATAGATTGCCATTAATACATTGTCACTGGCTGACAATCCTGGACCTTCCTCCACAAGAGCATTGTAGAAGCACCTTCATGGAAAGTAATGCAGCAAGCAAGTGAAATTGGACTGGGAACAAAGCAGTCATTCTGTAGTTTTAAGGCAGCTACAATCCCAATCATTCCTGGCAGGATGATTATAATTTCAACAGGAATATTGAAAAGGTGTTCTCAATGTTATCAAGGTAACATTGGGTCAAACAAAAATGCTGTCATCAATTTGGAACAGTTTTTAAATCTTTTTTTTTCTTCTGGGCAGAATAGTTATCACAGTGGTTACCAATGACCCAGGTTTGAATCTGGCACTGTCTGTAAGGAGTTTGTGTGTTTTCTCAGTGACCTGCATGTGTTTCCTTCTACCCTTTGCATGTCATTGGTGTGCAAACTATTGGAGAGGATTCTTAAGGATAGGATCGATGAGCATTTGGGGAAGGACAATCTCCACCTTTGATTCCTCAGTTACCTCTGGTTTTCCCTTTTTGAAGTCAACAATTAGCTGCTTGGTGTTGGTGTCATTGAGTGTGAGGTCGTTGTTAGTGCACCATTCAGCTACGTTTTCAACCCCCCACCCCACTCCCCCTCCTGTATGCTAACAGATCATCCCTTTTTATACAAACCACTATTATGGTATCATCAGCCAATTTGTACATTGTGTTGTACTAACCCACAGTCAGAAGTGTATATCGTGTAGAATGGAGAGCTAAACACACAGTACTGTGGTGCTCAGTACTGATGGAGTTTGTAGATGAGATGTTCTTACAAATCCTCACTGATTGTGGTCTGGACTTGAGGAAATCAAAATGTCCTGGGGGTTGAAGGTTAATTGGGTCTAGTTTGGGTGGCAGAGGTCCCTAGGCTGAAATGGCCTGTTTCTGTGCTGAATGTCTAAATTTAAAAATTTAGATTTTAATTTAATTTTAAAATTTAAATCCAAGATCCAATTACACAGTGTGATGTTAAGACCCAGGTCCTGGAGTTTACCGATGAACAGGCTAACAATGTTCTTGTGCTGAAAGTAAGAAAGATGGTTGCTGCTGGTGCGGACCCACAGGGAGTGGCGATGCAGCACTTCTGTGGGGTCCAGCTGCCCAGTCGACTGCTGTCGGCTCCGCATGGGATTTGAACAGCTGTTGAGGGAGCCAATGGTGGTTTTACTTGAAATCCTGCGACCACAGGTCAGTGCTCATGATAGTGGTGCCTATTAATCGGCAGCAGCCATCAGGGGCTACAGATTCTGGGGAAGCAGAGGACTGGAGCAGGGCATCAGAAAACAGGAAGATCACAGCCCCTGTCTGAAAGGGAGAAGCAGAGGAAACGGCCTGTGGGGACGGTGGACAAGTGACGGGGCTCTGCGGCTGAGTGACCAGTGCTTGCAGTGGGTTGCTGGCGACTTGAGACGAGGAACCTGTGGAAGCTGCCGGCTGCTAGAGACTGCTTTTGGGAGGCTGCGGACTGCTGAAGACTGGCTCAAACTGGCTGGAGTGGTGCCACGTATCGGAACTGGAATGTGAGGAGGTGCCGATGGCACCGAAAGGTTCCTGACCATGTCGGAGGTTAGAATCTTGAGCTCGGGTTGCCAATAGCTTGGACTGAACTCTGTGTGACTGCAGGGGCTGCAAAGTCATTGGGGGGAAATCTACAGCTCTCTCTCTCTCTCTCTCTCTCTCTAACTAAGCCGGCCTCCAAAGCCGGCCTGTAAGAGGTGCTTAGGAAATTCCTGCTGGTGGTGAATCTGTCTGCCTTGCATCAAAAAGAAAATAGAGGTGCTGACGTGATTTCTTCACAATGCCATGAGTGCTTTGGTCCAGGAAAGATCCTCCCAGATAGTGATGTTGCCGTTCATAGCGAGAGGATTTGAGTACAGTAGTAGGGAGATCCTGCTGCAGCTGTTGAGGGCCTTGGTGAGACCACACCTGGAGTACTGCGTGCAGTTTTGGTCACCTCAGCTGAGGAAGGATATCCTTGCCTTGGAGGGGGTGCAGAGAAAGTTCACTAGGCTGATACCGGGGATGGAGGGACTCGCATATGAAGAAAGATTGGATAGACTAGGCTTGTATTCTCTGGAATTTAGAAGATTGAGGGGGGATCTTATAGAAACTTATAAAATTCTTAAGGGTTTAGATAGACTAGACACAGGAAGGTTGTTTCCAATGCTGGGAAAAACTAGAACCAGAGGCCATAGTTTAAGGATAAGGGGGAATTTTTTAGGACTGAGATGAGAAAAAATTTCTTCTCTCAGAGAGTGGTAAATGTGTGGAATTCTTTGCCACAGGAAGTAGTTGAGGCCAGTTCCCTGTCAATATTTAAGTGTAGGTTAGATTTGGCCCTTGTGGCCAAGGGGATTAGGGGGTATGGGGAAAAGGCAGGAACTGGGCACTGATCAGCCATGATAATAATGAATGGTGGTGTAGGCCTGAAGGGCCAAATGGCCTACTCCTACACCTATTTTCAATGTTTCTTTGTGACTCCCAAGAACATAAATTTGCTCATCATCTCCACCTCTGATCCTCCATGATCACTGAATTGTACAGCTCTAGCTTTCCTTTCCTGAAGTCAACAATCAGCAACTTAGTTTTGGTGATTTGAGTGCGAGATTCTTGTTGGTTCCGCTATATAGCCAAGTTTTCAATCTCCATCCTGTATGCTGACTTGTCACCTCCCTTTATACAACTAACTACCATGTTACCGTTGGCAAATTTGGAGATGGTGTTATTGTCGTACCAAGCCACACAGTCATAGGAGTAAAATGAGTAGAGCAGGGGGTTAAGAATATAGCGCTGTGGTGTTCCAGTACTTCTGGAGATTGTGGAGGAGATGTTCTTACCAGTCCTCACTGATTGTGGTCGGTAGGTGAGGAAATCAAGGATCCAATTACATAGTGGGGTGTTGAGTCCGAGGTCATGGAGTTTGCTGATCAGAGTGAGGGGATGATGGTGTTAAATGCCAAACTGTAGTCGATAAATAGCATCCTGTTGAAAGCATCTTTACAGTCCAGGCATTCCAGGGATTTATGGAGAGCCAGTGAGATGTCATCCACTGTAGGCCTGTTGCTACAATAGATGAACTGGAACCATGTCGTCACTCAGACAGGAGCTGATATGCTTCAACACAATCCTTTCAAAACACTTCATCACTGTTGATGTAAATGCTACTGGTCTTAGAGTCATTAAGGCAGTTTCTATGTTCTGGGCACTGATATGATCGACACCTGTTTAAAACTCCCTGCTGGAGTGAGATAGTGAAAATCTCTGTGAATACATCGGTAAGTTGGTCAGCATAGATTTTTAATACTCAGGTATTCGATCCAGGCTGAATGCTTTCCTCGGATTGTGACAGATTCCTCTGGACTCTGTAACAGGATTCACTTTCCTGAAGGCATGTACTGCTCAGATATAGAAAGAATGAGATCATCAGGAGACATGGGGGTGCGAAGGGGTGGTTCTTCGTTATTACTAACATCAAATTGAGTGTAGAAGGCATTGAGCTCCTCTGGGGACAAAGGTTTGCCACCTGTTACTTCTCTGGATTTGGTTTTATAGCAGATCATGGAATTTAGACCCTGCCACAACTGTTGAGTGTCCCTTGTTGTTTTTATCTCGAATCTCTACTTCACCCAGGAGATAGCTTTCTGCATGTCATACCTGCTCCTGTATTATTCTTGATCTGGCTCTCAGCAGGTTCAGGATTTCATTGTTCATCTAGGGCTTTAGGTTGGGGAAAGCCCTGAATGATTTGTTGCGGACACACTCATCCACAGCTGTTTTGACTGAGGCCTGTTTGAAAAAGGAGGGTACCACACCCTTCTGGATTGAGATGTCAAAGATATCCGTGAATACATTGGATAAGAGTAAATTCTCATGGTGGGTCCATAAAGGATAGATCGAGATTATCTTATCATATCTACAACTTGTACCATAGTTCTGAGAGTATAAGTTGAAGACTGTGAGGAATTCCTGCCTGCCTGCCACTGCATCCCCCCACACACCCCATCCATTCATTTTGAGCTATCAGCCTGATATTTATTCCACAGTATTCTACTAGCTTCTAATAAATTCATTACTAATTAAATGAGTTCCAATCAGATCCCATGATTAAATTAATTGCAGATTCCTGCATCGCTATGTGGACTGATTGTGTTAATCAATGAAAAAAGAATAATTTACCAAAGAATCTCAGTTACCTAATCACAAACACAGCTTATAATCATTTAAACTAGTCTACCCACTTGATGATTCTTACTTCATAGTTCTTACAGAGTTTCTAAAATATGAAGGAATAGGTTGAAGAGACATAGATTCTCTCATAAACAATGGGGTTTAAAATAAAGTGAAATGAACAACTAGATACAATAAATTTAAATTTAAAAAAGTCTTAAAATCAAAAATGGAAACAGAAAACATTGGAATTACACAGCTGGTTAGTTGGAATCTAACAAAGCTAATGATCCATCCACAGAGAGAAGTTAGAACTTAAGTTATTTTTACATTGCGGGGGTGGGAGGGGGGAATCTAAAGAAACAACATACAGAATGCCTGTGATCAGATGGAGAACAAGAGAGATTAAATCCTATGGCAAAAAGACACAAACATACAACTAATAATTTCTGATACTAGTCTTACCAGTCTGGGTACTTCTGACAAAAATAAGTCTCCTGCAATGTTAATTCAGTTTTTCTCTCTCCACAAACGTTTCTATTTCCCATCACTTTCTTAAATTTCATATAGGGTGGCCCTTCAAAAGGAGGACATGGTCATAGGTTACTATATATACACTGTATATTATGGTAACCTATGAGCATGTCTTCTTTTGGAAAGGCCACCTTAGATCTCCAGCAAGTGCAGTGTTCTCTATTTTACAGTTGCAGTATTTTTTTCCTCTCTCCTCTCTTATCTCATAAGTTCATGTCCAATTGACAGCTTCTTCAGATAAATGAGCTTCACTTGGGTAATTCAATCTTTAATGGTCCCTATCTTATCATGAGCAGGCCTCCCCTGTCTCTGCAACCTAACAATGTGGTCTCCAATCATTCCTCACTCTACCGAGAGGTCATTGACCTGAAATGCAAGCTCCACTTTTTAATTTTTAACAGAAGATCGTAGATTAATCTATCCTATCAGTTTTCATTAAATGACATAGTTAAGATATCCTCGAGCTTATTTCGATCTGCTCCTCATGAATTTTCAACGATAATTGTTTACTACACTTGGTCGCAAGGCAAAAAAGGGCTTGCTGTTTAAATGCACATCATTTTGTGTCTTTGGGGATTCTTAGGAGAAATATATTTTGAACAAAGCCTTGGGATTATACTGTATATGCCAGCATATAGGTCAACGCTGTATAGGGTGATCCCCAGAATTTCCAACTAGAATGTAGATTTTGAGCAATACACTTTGTATAAGACGACCCCCTCCAACAAAATCTGCCACTTACTGCCACCAGTGAATGCTTTAAAAGCAAATCACAATATTTTAATACCAAATTACCCTGTAAAGGTTTTAATTTTATTCTTATATTTTAAAGTAAACCACCGTCGGCTCCTGTAACAGGCCATTTAAAGCCTATACAGAGCCGACAGCAGTCAGACTGTGTGGATAGATCCATGAGGGAGCACTGAGACTTCATTCATAACTAACAGGACATGCGCAGGATTAGGTCGGAGCCAGCAAGAAGATGGCAGTGGTGCTGAGATTTCGCTATCAAGGCTTGGATTTTATACTCAGCGTAAAAGATGACCCTAAATTTGAGGTGACATTTTGTAAGTTTGGATCGGTATGGTACGTAAAATTATAACTGGCTTCCCTGTTAAATGTGATTGGTTTTCAATATGTACAAGTTGCTTTCCTATCTTTTTTTTATGTAACTCATCCAATTTCTCAATTCATTCTTGATAAAGATCAGTGAAATAACATATTTATTTTATTCAAGGGTAAAGATGACTTTCTGAATAGTAATACCAAGATACACAGCATGAAGAACATCTCTCACTGTGGTAAGCAAATAATTATTTTACTCCAAGAGCTATACATGGAAAAGTCAGAATTTGCATGTTAATGTTCAAATGCCAAGGTTTTCAACTTTAATGAAAGCAATGACTATATCTTAAATGGATTCATAGCTTTGTCAACATAACAATGGAATGTCATGCAAGAACTAATATTCTCTGAAGAAATCCTTTAGAAGTCTAACAGGAGCCAATGAAGTGCTACAGTATGCTTCATTCAAATGCTTGGGTCTGGATGTTTTTTTTCGGTTAACTGGATTTTTTGGATAAATGAATATGCGCTTTAAACAGCCCAGTAGCATCAATAGAATACTTGTATTGGCTGTCTCCGATCCCCGACACCTCCCCACCACCATTGCCGATCCTGCCCGGGAGCCCGAGGTCTCCGCTCCTGCCACCGTGGCCAAACCCTGACACCTCCCCATCGCCGTCAGCAATCCTGCCAGGAGTCTGAAGTCCCCACTTCTGCTGCCATCGTCAATCCCCAACACCTCCCCACTGCTGTTGCCGAACCTGCCCAAGAGTCCGAAGTCCTTGCTCCAGACAGGAGCCCGATGTCCCCACTCCTGCTTGGGTGGTTGCTCTCCTTGATGATGCCGGAACAGTACAGTAAAGATTAAATGGAAAGAGAGTGGGGAGTTACCTGAAATGAGGACAACCTCCCCATGCTCTGCCTGACCCACCAACTTCCTCCAGTTACTCATTGATGGTTCAAGATTCCAGCCTGCTCCTCATTCAGCATCTATCTTCTTGGCTGGTTCTGTGCTCTGTTGTTTCCAAACATCATGTCAGAGGCCCACACAAGCATGTTGAGTGAAAAGTTTTTTTTCAACTTGTGACGTCATGTGGCCACTGATAAAAGTTTGGATAAATGATATTTTAAGATAATTGGAATCGTACAGTATTGTCTTATTGTACATTTTGGTGTTCATTACTGGGTTTTGCATCCTTCTCCCTGTTGCTTCAGAACATTTTCTATTTGTCTAATTGAATGGTGTCACAAAGTCGGTTGTCTTTCGGATGGGATCAGAATTCCAGTCAGATTGTCACATCCCTTGAATTTATTTCATAGAACTTATATATATTAAAATTGAAGTCTGATCTTTGAAGTAATTTTGCATAAAAGCACTCACATTATGTTGAGATCACAAGATTCAACATTCAATTTATTGTAATTTTTTGTAATAAAACAGCACCATATTACATGAAATTGCCTTTGCCTGCTCTAAGGCAGACAGATTTGCCATCGGCAGCAATTGCCTGAAGCGCTTCTTACAGTCAGTGAAAGAGAAGCAAAAGAGAGATCCCCCAGAGTCACTGAGTGTCCGTAGATTCCCCTCCAGCGCTTCTGCAGCCACAAAATTCATTGGCAACCTGAGCTCCAAATCTGAACCCTTCAGGACCTTCGGCACCCCCTCACATCCTGGTTCTGATACCTGGTACCCCTTCAGCCAGTTTCAAGCCAGTCTCCAGAAGCCCCCAGCCTCCACACTTTGAGTTGCCAACAGCATTGGTCTTTCAGCTGCTGAGCCCCCTCACTGATCTACTGCCGTGGTCACGGTCACATGGATTGTCTCCTCTTCTTCTGCTTCTCAGACAGGAGGTGGTCCCCCAGCCTTCTGGTGCCCTGCACCAGTCCTCCACTCCCTGGAGTCTGCAACCCTTCATGGCTGCTGCCGATCAGAGGTGCCGCCATCTTCGGCGCAGACCTCATGGTCGCAAAATTTTAAATAAATGCTCCAAAGCAAAAGAAAATAACAGGATCCCATTGCTACCTGTAGTACTCCTGGTCATACATTCAATGCAATGGACAAACATCTGCTGGTACAGTTAATGTAGTGGTTAGCACAATGCTGTTACAGTGCCAGTGACTGGGGTTCTAATCCAGTGCTGTCAGTGAGGAATTTTTTTTTACCTTCTCTCCATTTCTGCATTTCCTCTGGGTGCTCTGGTTTCCTCCCTCCATTCAAAATGTATAGATTGTCAGTAAATTAGGTATAATTGGTCAGCACAGGCTTGTGGCCCAAAAGGGCCCGTTACTGTGCTGCAAGTCTAAATTCAGAAAGTTATATTGACACATTATCTGAATTATGAATCGAATTTAATTTACTGTCATATTTAGTTTGGGCTCTTCGCACAAAATACATGATGGTGGCAAAGCACTGTGAGGTCATGTCTGGCCAGCTTTTTAACAATTGCGTGTTCTTCGAGACTCTTTGGATTCAGGTAATTCTGGAAGGTGTAGTATGTGAATCAGTAATGGAAAATGGAATCACCAACCGGAAGGCTGTCCCAACACTGATACAGGAGCTTCAGCCAGAGCCACTTGTATTTAACAAAGTAAGTCACTGATATATTTGCATGCTCGTAGCTAATCAGAAAAGAAGGGGTGGGATTGATGTTGATTGGATAGAGCAATTGGAAGAGAGGAGGGCTGAATTTTGGGATGATTGAGGAGAAGGAGAAAATAAAACAGGAAGGCCAAGACTGGCAACCTGTTGAAAGGGGAGAAACACAGCCGGATGCTCCGAACATTTTTTGAATGATAGAGAAGAGCACCTGTAAAATATTTTTTTGCCAGACCTCTATTTGAGAACCTCTACTGTACACCATGATAATTCCCTGTTTTATTTCTCCTAACATGAGGCTCACCTTAACTTTCATACTGGTATTGGAGTATTCACCCATATTCTAAAGTAAAAATTAATGGTAGCAGGCTCTTTTGGGCCATGAACCCATCTCCCCCATATACACCATGGCCATTTATACATGTTTAATAGTCGACAATATATAAAAGTTGACCTGCTATTTTTGGCCCAAAAATCTGGCATTTTCCATATATCGTGTAAAAATAGACCCCTCCCTATTTTTGGCCCCAGCCGCCCGACCACCGGAGCTCCCGTCACCCTGATGGGTGTCTCTCTCTCTCTCCTAGATCCCATTTGCCCACACTCCAGAGGTCCCAATGCCCCATCTGTGGACTCTCACCTAGACACTGGCTGCTCGCCCATCCAAGTTCCCGACTCCCTGAAGACAGATTTATCACCTGGACCTGGCCACCTGCCTCCCTTCGCCCCCCCCCCCTCTATGATCCGAATAATGCAGGTACTTATCGTGGCTAAAAGTAGTATGCATGTAATAGGCAACCCCCTAAACTTTACCCTAAAAATTGGTCCATAGAATTCAACTATTAAATGTGTATACAAGCACTGCACATTTTTCTATTAAGGTGAATGTCCTCGTATTTCCCTATTCCTGGTTATCCTGAATTGTCCAAAGCTGAGCTTTGAATGCATCAGTCAAGAAGTGAAATATATACATAAGAATGGAATAACATGAGAGACTTGCAGTCAAAGTGACACTGACCTAAATTCAAATGACACCAAAACTAAAATGATAAAAGACTGTAAAAGTGAATTGGAAAGTAAAAGAAAACAAAAAGAGGAAAAGATAGACAAAGGACTGGAGAGGAGCAAAGACATTGAAAGTAATTCACAGTATGATCTGTGGCTTTCTGAACAAGATACTATTAGCATTATCCATCTTTTTTTTGTATTGATATTTTGTTCTACTTCCAAGAACCATTCTGTAAAGACTCATGAAATATATTCTGGCTAATTTAATTTTTGAAACGCAGCATGATGATGATGGTGGTCAATATTGGATCTTCTCATTGGGTCCAGATCTTGTTCTTTGATATTACCAGTCAAAAATAAGTGAGCACATGTTGTACAGTTGTAAATATATTGAAATTTTCTTTGTGCTATTATTATGTGTGATAGATTTTGAACTGTTTGGTTGTGTATGATTGCAACCTCAAAATATAAACAAGCAACTCTTTTAATGGGTTATAGAAGTCACCCTAGGTTATGCTATTATATAGCTCTACAAATCGTCAATGATACAAGCATAACCTAGCCATACTTTTATCCACAGTATTTTACAAGTATTTTACATTTCAATCATATTGCCACTTGATTTCTCAGATCACATTTGAAGCAAAACGTGAAAAGTTATACATCACATTTGGCAGAATAATGGAAAGCCATTTGTGCAAACATTGCCCACTTTCTCACACTTCCCTTTTTATGTAGAATTTTTCCCCATTTAAAAGCTTGTGAATAAAAACAAGCATCCGGTCCCTGCATCAATACACATATGCTATACAATGCATCATGCTGGAAATGTTCCCTTAAAGAAACCACGCAGTCTCTTGGGAATGGAATTACAAAAGTATGTAGCAGCAAACAGAACCACTCAGCCCATTGCAGCTGCTGTTTCGAAGGTCAAAGTTGCATCAAATAGCTTTAAGCAGTCATTTCTTCTTCAATATTCACCAAAACCTGTGAGGAAAGGGACATGTGTTTCAACTGGATTTTTCACTGTGCCATGACAATGATGTACCTCAACTATCATTTTGCCAAATGCATTGCTGGAAGAGGCACACTATCAAAAGCAATCTCTCCTTGCACATAAACATAAAAGATTGCATTTTCATAGAATTTTTTATAGTCTCAGAATGTCCCAAGGGCTAAACAGTCAATTTGTACTTCCAAATTATGAGAGACACAACAGCCAATATGCTCTCATCAAACTCTCAAGAGCAGCCATGCGATAATGATATGATCTATTTTAATACTAATGTTTAAGGGATAAACACTGGCCAGATCTTTACACTCTTCTTCCAACAGTGCTACCAAAGGATATTTGGGTCTTTCACTTAACCCCTCAACTAAGAGTCACCACCTTTGGCTGGCAGTGCAACACTCTATATTTCACTTCTATTATTGTTCAATTTCAAGCTTATTATCAACTAAACAGCATCTCTCCGGACCATGATTGCTTCCTCTAAATTTTTAGGACAAGGTAAAATCAGTCCACACACTCAGTGTCAAAATTCAGTTAATTGAAGTTTACTCCAGTGAATTATTATTTCACTGCAGAAGTTTATACACCTGCTACATAATTGCAACATTCACAAAAAAAGGGCCTTTCTCATTAAAGTACAACTCCGATTATCCGAAATGGTCGGTGCCGGGCCAATTTCGGATAAATGATTTTATGCAGAGAACTGGTCTTTAAAAAAAAAGCCATGTAGCAACAGCAAATCACGCAAGGTTTATACAACAAGCAACAAGGTAAGACATTTTAAGCATTAAAATAAAGTTTAATTCTTACCATAAAAAAATGCTGGCCACCGCCGATCATCGACACTTCCCTACCAAGGCCCTGCTCCTTCCCAGGAGCCCGAGGTCCACTGCGCACCTGCCAGCGCCGGGGGGTCGAGGTCCGCTGCGCTGCTGCCAGCAGTCAGTTCGGTTCAGAAAAAAATTGATAAAAGGTGAATCTGATTTAGGGTAATTGGAGTTGTATTGTATTTCTGGCGGAATTGAGGAACTGCAAAATCAATTTTAATGGCAGTAAGGGTGACAGCCAATTTTTTTGTTGAAGTTTGTTGTTTTTAGTTGTGATACTTAGAAAAAGCTTTTCCCATTGGGAACCCAGTCAAACAAACGATGATTATTTGATCTGCAACTCATGGGGATGAAGGGAGGAGGCAGAATGGCTGTCAGCTGACAACAAAGCCAAGAAACACGGGAAAGGTCCAAATGATGGAATCTGATGCTTAACTTGCTCTGAGTTCTGGACTGCCTGATGTATTAACAGTTTGGCTTGTCAATGAAGATAAATGATAGCAGTGGAATGACATTTTTTCTGGCTGGGATGCTAATTTTGCAGATGGCACAAAGATTGGTGGTTAGGGTAGAGGACTATCAATTAAAGATTATAGGCAGAGAAATGGCAAGAGTTTAAATTTAAATTTAGACATATTACACGGTAACAGGTCATTTCAGCCCACAAATCCGTGCTGTCCAATTTACACCCAATTAACCCCCCCAGTACGTTTCGATCAGTGGGAGGAAACCAGAGCCCCAGGGGAAACGCCACAAAGACACAGGGAGAATGTACAAACTCCCATGGACACCGTGGGATTCGAACCCAAGTCCCAATTGCTGGCACTGTAAATGCGTTGTGCTAACCACTATATCAATCTTGTCAACCCCTGGTCAAAAAGATTCAAGGGCAATTTCATTCTCACTGTTATCAGACTCTTGAACAGATCTCTCATCAGTAAAAGGTAATTCAATGATATAGAAAATCCAACCTCATCATGGCCTTTGCACTGTTTTAATTGATTTTTTAACTGAAAGATTATACTTAGTACTTTGTTTTGTTTTGTACAGCATGTTGTACTTAACCATAGGTTGATCTGCCTCAATAGCAAGCAAAATAAAGCTTTGCCAAAAATAACAATCAGTAAACAAGATGAGAAATCAGCAAGATGATCGGGATAAAAAGAAATACTTAGTATGCGATGGAATGGCATACTCTACTCTGATAGGAATGGGATATCTAAGGAACAATTTCCATATGAATGAGGTGCATGATAAATGTTAGTCGTAAAAATAATCATGAGAAACTGTGAAGTGCAATGGGGCTGCAAATAATGATTATTAATTCATGGAAAATATAGAAAGAATACAATAAAATATTTTTAAAAATGTTGACAGGAGCTAGTACATGATGTGTGTGAGAAAAGAAGTTCGACAGGTTCCAAGAGCAGCAAGTCTGAGCATAGGCTGGTTAAACAATGATGATTATTCACGCACATAGAGAAATCACGACAGGAATAAAAAACACCCACACACACACTCATATCAGGTGAAATGACTACCCAAAGTATGGTTAACAAAGGAAATAAAGGAGAGTATAAAATTGAAGGCGCAAGTGTACAAAGCTGCAAAGAGTAGTGGGAAACTGGAAGATTGGGAAAACTTTAAGAGACAACAAGGGGTTATAAAGCGGGTATTAAGAAATGGGAAAAAGGATTATGGAAGTAAATTGGCACAAAATATAAAAACAGTAAGCAAAAAATTTTATTAATATATAAAATGGAAGAGGGTGGCCAGAGTTAACATAGGACCCTTGGAGGATGAGAAAGGAAAACTGGTAGCAAAAAATGAGGAAATGGCTGAGGCATTAAACAAATATTTTGTGTCAGCATGCCCAAGTGCGGAGTTAAGGATGCGAATGTTGGGGAGGGCCTTGATAAAATAGTTGTTACAAAGGAAGTAGTGATGAAGAAACTAATGGGACTAAAGCCAGACAAATCACCTGGTCCTGATGATATGCATCCAAGGGTTCTGAAGGAAATGGCAGAAGTTATAGTTTATGCATTGGTGGTCATATACCAAAGTTCCTTGGATTCTGGGCAGGTCCTGGCAGACTGGAAGACAGCAAATGTCACGCCACTTTTTAAGAAAGGATGTAGGCAGAAGACTGGAAATTATCGACCAATTAGCTTGACGGCTATAGTTGGAAAAATGCTTGAAGCCATCATTAAAGATGAAATAGTGAAACTTTTGGAACGTAAGGGTTCAATCAGGCAGACGCAGCATGGTTTTAAAAAGTGAAGATCTTGTTTGACAAACTTGTTAGGATTCTTTGAGGATATAATGGGTGCGGTGGATAGAGGGGAACAGGTTGATGTTGTATATTTGGATTTCCAGAAAGCGTTTGCTAAGGTGCCGCACTAGAGACTTATCAGTAAGTTACAGAAAAGTGGAGTCCGGGGAAGTGTATTGGCCTGGATTGAAAATTGGTTGTCTGACAGGAAGCAGAGAGTTGGGATAAATGGGAGTTTTTCAGGTTGGCAGAGAGTGGTAAGTGGGGTGATGCAGGGGTCAGTGTTAGGCCCACAACTGTTCATCATTTACATTGATGACTTGGAGGAGGGGACAAAATGTGGTGTAGCCAAGTTTGCAGATGAAACCAAATTGAATGGAAGAGCAAATTGTAATGAGGATGTGGAGAGTCTGCAGAGGGATATAGTTAAGCTGGATGAGTGGGCAAAGGTCTGGCAGATGGAGTACAATGTTAGTAAGTGTGAGGTTATCCACTTTGGCAAGAAAAATAAAAGAGTTGAATATTATTTAAAGGGTGAAAAACTACAGCATGCTGTTGTGCAGAGGGACTTGGGAGTGCTTGTGCATGAATCGCAAAAAGTTAGGTTGCAGGTGCAGCAGGTTATTAAGAAGGCAAATGGAATGTTGGCCTTCATCGCTAGAGGAATTGAATTCAGGAGTAGGGAGGTAATGTTGCAACTGTATAAGGTACTGGTGAGACCGCACCTGGAGTACTGTGTCCAGTTCTGGTCTCCATATTTGAGGAAGGATATACTGGCTTTGGAGACGGTCCAGAGGAGGTTTACTAGTTTGATCCCTGGGATGAAGGGGTTGACTTATGATGAAAGATTAAATCGTTTAGGATTGTATTCGCTCGAGTTCAGAAGAATGAGAGGAGATCTTATAGAAACATATAGGATTATGAAGGGTATAGATAGGATAGACGTAGGAAGGTTTTTTGAGCTGGCCACGGAAAATAAAACGAGAGGACACAGTCTCAAGATTTGGGGTAGTAGATTTAGGACAGAGATGAGGAAAAATAGTTTTTCCCAGAGAGTAGTGTATGTTTGGAATTCTCTAACCAGGGATGTGGTTGAGGCTGCCTCATTAAACATATTTAAAATTCGGTTAGATAAATTTTTACATGATAGAGGAATTAGGGGATATGGGGAGAAGGCAGGTAGGTGGAGTTAGGTCATAAATTAGATCAGCCATGATGGTATTGAATGGCAGAGCAGGCTCGATGGCCCATTTTTGGCCTATTCCTGTTCCTACTTCCTATGTACCTATGTTCTAATACTCACAATCACTCATGGAAAGATATATATTTACAGTATTTACAGTCAAATAAAAATTATGATACCCACCATCACTTGATACAGTGCGGGGACAGCTCTTAACTAAACTAAACAGTGAATTTCTAGACTAGGGTTTCCCATGCTGGGTTCTGTGGAACCCTGGGGTTCTGTGGAAAAGGGTAATGGCTCCATAGAAAAAGTGACAGGGAGAAAAACTGTAGTAACATGATGCCTGTTCTTTTTTAATTTACTTATTTCTTCTGTTCTTAATTCAATTTGTTTCTCAAAGAATCAAAATTTATTTGGGATGGCAGCAAACTGTACACTCCCCCCAACCCCCACGCCCGAAAAAAAAGGCATCATGAGGCCTGGTGTTACCAGTGCAGATGGCACTTAGTGCATCATTTTTAACAAATGAAAATTCTAATTCTTCATGCACTGGCGCAAAGTGGGCAAAGGAGCCCCGATATTCTGCATTATAAGTGCATAGTGTTGATATTATGAACAATATCTTGAGAGTGTTTCTTTTTCTCCATGTGTGTTTTAACCCATGGATGGTTCGATTTAAAAAAAAATAAACTAAGTCAGTGTAATTCCTCTGAAGAACGTACTGAAGTGTCACCGCTTTTTCATGAAGAATATTCAAATATCTGCTGAAGTTAAGTGTCAGAAAGAAACTAAAGTATGATGACAATTATTTGTCACTTGGATTCACTTCAGCAGGGAATAAAGAGGCACGAGATGGACAATGTGTTTTATGTCATAAAGTTCTGTCTGCTGTGCATTCCGGATTACTATTTTCCATGACTTATATGTAAGACACTGGTTTTTTGTATTCATGCAGCAATGAAAAAAAATACAGAAACTGACTTGATGCTACTACTGGCATAAGGATTAAACTGTAGTGGGCTGTACTGATCTGTGAGTGAACTGGATCACGGAGGTGCCGGCTTGCACAGGGCTGACTGGGGAGGGGCTGGGAGTTGAGCTGATAAGCTCTCGGAAAGTTCCATTAAAGTCGGTTGGTTGGTTCAACTCACTCACAGCTTCCATGTGATTTTTCTTTCGTTTGCTGCACAACAAACTGACCACACAACTATCTAATATTGTGCCCAACATTAAGGAGATCTGTGACAACAAGAAATAATTTCATTCCTCCTATTTAATGTAAATTTACTTTCTTACTATGCTTTTTTTTATATGCCAGGTATTGTAAAAGCGGTACACTTTTTAACCATACTTACCTCAAAACATCTGAGAGAATAAACAGAAAATTATCGAATATTATGATTTTTAGTAATACAGAATTATTAGGGGCTAAATAAAAACTAAACTTAACTTCTTTGAGAATGAATAAATAAATACATGCACATATTCCACTTGTTCATCACTTTATATGTTTATATATTCACACATGCCTTATTTAAATTTAAAAATAAAAAGATTAATTCCCAAATAACACTCATTTTAAATTTTGTTCAAACACAAGGTCAATTCTTTTATTTATCTCTTATTCTTATCATTACTTGAAGGGGTGTTTCTCATTATTGTAATCACCTCGAACCGTGCATCTTGGCGCCTCACAGTGCGGCGGGCAGCAACCTCCTTTGAAGAAGACCGCAGAGCCCACCTCACTGACAAAAGACAAAGGAGGGAAAACCCAACACCCACCCCAACCAACCAATTTTCCCTTGCAACCGCTGCAACCGTGCCTGCCTGTCTCGCATCGGACTTGTCAGCCACAAACGAGCCTGCAGCTGACGTGGACATTTTACCCCTCCATAAATCTTCGTCCGCAAAGCCAAGCCAAAGAAGAAGAATCACAACAGAGCACTGTACTTCCACAAACTGTATCAGTTATTTTCAAACTGTCCCTCAAACTCACATTCCACTTTAAGCAATCTCTATGCCATAAATACTCTATGATTAGTAAGGGATTACTTAAGTGGGTATGTGAGTGGGAAGAGAAGGTTGAGAACCACTGCTCTAGACCCAATTACTGAAATATTTTACTTGTAAAAACTTGTCATTGGCCCATTTCCTTTGGAGTTATCAGACCGTGCACATAACGAGTCAATTAGGTACGATTAAAACAGTGGTTTTCAACCTTTTTCTTTCCACCCACATATCACCTTTAGTAATCCCTTACTAATCACAGAGCACCTATGGCATAGGGAATACTTAAAGTGGTATGTGAGTGGAAAGAAAAAGGTTGAGAACCACTGATTTAGAGTATCCAGAGGCTGAGGGCAAACCCCCAGAATTAGCAACAAGTAAGAGCAGGAGTGAGCAAGCCTGGATCCCCCATTAAAATTATCACAACTGATAGCTACCTCAGCTGACATCAGTACTGTATGATTTGGGGTGTGGCAAGATGGCGTAGAGTCTAGACATTTAATCGCGACCTCTCTGGCCAGACTTTTAAGAACCCGTTTTTAACTTTTTGTTTTTAAGTTTAAACTTTTAAAAAACTTAGTTTAGAGTATCAAGGAACTGTTATGGCCATTAATGGTAAAAAGATTAAACTTCAAGTGCAGAAGAAATTACATTTTCGGAGTGTTGAAGATTTAAAGCCTAAAAAACCTTCTACAGCTTCAGATTTATTGCCTGTGGGAGCTGGAAAAAAAATGACTACTATTCACCAGGAGAAGGATATCACTGGAATTACTCGTTCTCAGGAGGAAGGTGCGTGTTCCCAAGAAGTGGATTCTGATTTTGGCAGCCTGCCAACTTTAACACAGAGAACTCATAGGAAAATGACTCCATTGTTTGAAACCATTCAGGCAGTACTCCAACCTGAAGGCCTTAAACTTGTCCATGAGTTCTGAAACAACTGCGATTTGTGGGGGGAGATCAGCATCATCCTCCTGAGGAGGCCAGGGAGCCGTCGCTGGGAGTTCAAACTCGCAGTAAATCTGTTAAAAAATTTGTTGGAATGCCTGCTGTTGAGCTGCAGCAGGAGCTGCAGTTATCTGGTTCTGACACTACGTTAAAGAAAACAGGGTTGAGTCTTTCTGAATTACAACTTAACCTGTTAAGAACTGTTACTCAGCCGATTATGCAAGAATTAGCTCAAATGAAAGAGAGTATGAGGTCAGAATTCACTACAGTTAATGCACGTGTGGAAGTATTTTCTGAAGACTTTTAAAAATTTCAGTCTGCTTTTTTGGAATGTAAACAGCAAGTGGCTTCTAATACAGGAAAAGTGATGGAGGTGGAAAAATCCGTTAAAGAATTGCGAGAACGTGAAAAGGAGTTAGAGAGGAAAATAGATTATTTGGAGAATCGAAATAGAAGGAACAATGTGAAGATTGTTGGTTCGCCAGAAGGTATGGAAGAACAAGATCCTCTTCATTTTTTTACAGAATGGATCCCACAAATATTGGGGCAAGAATTTTTCTCTGGAGTCTTGGTATTGCAAAGAGCTCATAGAGCCTTAAGAAGAAGGCCTCTGCCTAGTCAATCACCGAGACCCGTGATAATTCGATGCTTGAATTATTTGGACAGAGAAACAATACTTCGTCTAGCAGTGCAAAATGCGAGACGACAAGCTCCGTTAATGATTCAGAATAGTAGAGTTTGTTTTTATCCCGATTTGAGTCAAGAGGTTATTCAGCATCGGCGTCGATTTAATTCAGTTAAAGAAGTTTTGTGGCGTAAAGGCTGTAAGTCTACTTTTCGCTATCTGGCAGTGTTTTTTTTTTATATTTTTTTACACAATAAACCATATTGACCAAAATACATAGACATTTTTCTCTTGAATATATACAGTGTCATTTTCTCCCCTTTCCCCCCCTTCCCTCCCTCCCTCTCCCCCTTCCCATTTATTCAAAGTTCAATCTATAAGATACATTAAATCTGTTAAACAATGTCGTCACTTAATAAAATAAACAATAAATTTTTATCTTTTACTTTTATATACTGAGTCAGTTCATTCTTCTCCATTCTGAGTCTTCTCCTTCTGTCATTTTAGGTGGTGGAGGTTCATGGTAGGATTTCTCTATTGTATTTCATGTATGGATCCCATATTTGTTTGAATATTGTGATGTTATTTCTTAAATTATATGTTATTTTTTCTAATGGAATACATTTATTTATTTCTATGTACCATTGTTGTATTCTCAAGTTGTCTTCTAATTTCCAGGTTGACATAATACATTTTTTTGCTACAGCTAGGGTTATCATAATAAATCTTTTCAGTGCTCCATCCAAATCGAGTCCAAATTCTTTATTTCTTATATTAGTTAGAAGGAAGATCTCTGGGTTTTTTGGTATATTGCTTTTTGTGATTTTATTTAATATTTGGTTTAGATCTTCCCAAAATTTTTCCACTTTCCCACATGTCCAAATTGCATGTATCGTTGTTGCCATTTCCTTTTTACAGCGAAAACATCTGTCTGATACTGTTGGGTCCCATTTATTTAACTTTTGGGGTGTGATGTATAGTCTGTGTAACCAATTATATTGTATCATGCGTAACCTCGTGTTTATTGTATTTCTCATGGTTCCGGAGCATAGCTTTTCCCATGTTTCATTCTTTATCTTTATGTTTAGATCTTGTTCCCATTTTTGTTTAGGTTTACAGTTTGTTTCCTCGTTCTTTTCTTGCAGTTTGATGTACATGTTTGTTATAAATTTTTTAATTATCATTGTGTCTGTAATTACATATTCAAAATTGCTTCCTTCTGGTAACCTCAGACTGTTTCCCAATTTGTCTTTCAAGTAGGTTTTCAGTTGGTGGTATGCAAATCTTGTATCGTGAGTTATATTATATTTGTCCTTCATTTGTTCAAAAGATAATAATTTATTTCCAGAAAAACAATTTTCCATTCTTTTGATCCCTTTTCTCTCCCATTCTCTGAAGGAAAGGTTATTTATTGTGAAAGGGATTAGTTGATTTTGTGTCAATATTAATTTTGGTAGTTGATAATTTATTTTATTCCTTTCTACGTGAATCTTCTTCCAAATGTTGAGTAGATGGTGTAATACTGGTGAATTCCTACATTGCACCAATTTTTCATCCCACTTATAGAGTATATGCTCCCCTATTTTATCTAGCTCTAATCTGGTCCAATCTGGTTTTTCCCTTGTTTGATAAAAATCTGATAGGTATCTTAATTGTGCTGCTCTATAATAATTATTAAAGTTTGGTAGTTGTAAGCCTCCTTGTTTGTACCATTCTGTTAATTTATCTAGTGCTATCCTTGCTTTCCCCCCTTTCCATAAGAATTTCCTTATTATTTTCTTTAGCTCCTTGAAGAATTTCTCTGTTAGGTGAATTGGTAATGATTGAAATAGGTATTGTATCCTTGGGAAGTTGTTCATTTTAATGCAATTTACCCTTCCTATCAGTGTTAGTGGTAAGTCTTTCCAATGTTCTAAGTCGTCTTGTAATTTCTTCATTAATGGCTGATAATTTAGTTTGTATAGATGGCCTAGATTATTATCTAGTTGTATACCTAGGCAACGGATTGCTTGTATTTGCCATCTAAATGGTGATTCTTTCTTAAACTTTTGTGGCGTAAAGGCTATAAGTCTACTTTTCCCTATCAGGCAGAGTTGAAGGTGTTTTGTGGAGACTTTCAATCTCGTTTTTTTGAGAATGAGCGAGAAGCAATGATTTTTTCTAATTCATTGCCAGATCTACGAGGACAAAGACGTAGTCCACAATTGTCTCCTAAAGAAAAATCTGGTTGTTCTGGAAATTGAAGAAATGGTAGAAATGGGAGAAATGGGAATGGAAAGAGTCTGGGTTCTCCTGAAATGGGGTCGCCGAGTTTGGAATCTCTTGGATGAATGGAAGAACTTTCTTATTCTTACTTTATTTTTATGTTATTATGATATTTTGTTGTTATTCTTTGTTTGGCTAGGGAGGGAGAGATTTGCTTTATGTTCTATTAGTCATCAGCCACTGGTGGGTGATCCATACCCAAGACTGGTTTAGGGATTACTACCTTTTGGTAGTTTTTTTTTGGGGGGGGGTTTACTTTATCCTTTTTTTATTTTTTTTTCATTTTTATTTTATTTAGCCTTTAATTTGTGGTTTCTTTTTCTCCTATTGGAGGGCCTATTTACATTGTTTTGTTTTTATATATAGATATTATTAGTTCTTAGTAATATTTGTAGATATGTCAAAGTTGAGGTTTGCTACTTTTAATGTTCGAGGTTTAAATACATCCATTTTTGTTTAGATGGAATGCAAATTTGTTACAGCAATATAATGTGCCTATATTAAAACATTTAATGAAGTTATGGACAAAGAAAAAGAAAATGATAGATATTAGTGGTGAATTGTCGGCCTTGACTCTGTTGTATAATAATCAACTTATTTCTTTGTCAATAAATAATCGAAGTTTATTACATTGGAGATTTAAAGGTGTGGAAAATTTGGGAGATTGTTTTAAAGAAGGTAATTTTTTTTATCTTTTGATCAGATGAGGGACAGTTATGGTATTGATAAGAATTCTTTGTTTCTTCATTATCAAATTCGATCTTTAGTAAAGCATGTGTTTGGTAGAGATATGATTTTACCTGAAGGGTTATACTTCAGTTATGTATTAAATATTACAGGATATAAATTTCAACTTGCTTTTGTATATTTAGCATTATCTGTAGCAAAAAAATGTATTGCCAGTACGTGGAAAGATACGAATATGATTGATAATAATAGATGGCATAATGAGATGAAATATTGTTTAATAATGAAAAAAATCACATATGTTTTGCGTGATAATTATAGTTTTTTTATTAATAAGTGGTTGTTATATTCAGAATATTTACATTTTGATTTACATTAATTAGATCTTAATATGTATGCTTAATATTTCTTTTTTTTTTCTTTTTTTATGGCTCTCCTTAGGAGAGTTGGCTGAAAGGGGGGGTGTTCTCCTTTTTTTTCTTTTCTTTTTCTTTAATTTCTTTCTTTTTTCTTTTATATATATAAAATATATCGTTCATGTTTACGTTTATTGTTATGTATGTTACTTATTATCTGTATTTTGAACGAATAAATAAAGTTTAAAAAAAAAAGTACTTTACGATTTCATTACGGGCAGCCGTTTGAAGGATTTTCAAAGAAGTTCATGTTTGGTAAAATGAAGCAAAGATTTGAAGAATGCTGCTGGGATCCGCAAATTGCGTATTTTCACCAAGCAGTCAATAAAATATCTCACAAGAGGCCTGTATCAGCCCGAAGAAAATCAAGTTAGTGGTTAGAAAGAAAGTTGATATTTGAGAAACAAAGGAGTTACTTAGTTTGATAAGATTGTAAAAGGGTTGAACTTAATTATCAAGATTTCTTTATTGTCAGGTAATTAAACTGGTGTAATCTTGCACGAAATTTGTTTTAATCTGCCAACAGTTTCGCCATCAGCAAGATGCCACTTATAGTCAGAGACTCCCAAAGTCACTGAGAACATGTGGATTCTCCTCCAGTGCTGCTGCAGCCACCGCAGTCACACACATTCCAATCCAAACCATCGGCATCCTGAACTCCAGATCTGAACCTCTGACATGATCAGGAACCCTTCATCAGCCTCTCACATCCCAGTTCCGGTACAAGCCAATCTCCAGCCATCTGTAGTCTGGTGTGCGTCCTTTGCAGTTATCAGCAACCTGCTTCCGGCAGCCTGCTGCCTGTGCGTGTTTTCATCCGCTGAGCCCTTCACTGATGAAGGTCTGCTCTGCATCTCCTTTTGAAATGAATTGAATATTATTTATATAGCACATTTTAAACACAACAAAATGTTGATCCAAAGAGCTGTACACCAATTAATAAACGAAGACACAAGGCACAAAATCAACAAACACAAAAGACTAGACATTGGACAAGAGAATCATCTCACAGAATAGTAATGGGTTGGAGAATCACCCTATGGTGGGCGGCGACAGGCTGGCTAAACACACTGGCGCGATTGACTCAGCCCGCGCCCGACAAGCCTAAACTACCTGGGCGGGCTTTGCAGATCCCGAGACAATCATGAAAAAAGCAAGGCCAAGACTTTTATCTGAGGTCAAGGGAAGCAATACAATTCGAAGCTTGTCATTATTTCTTAAATTTCATTATTTCCACTATAATGAGCAGCAGTTAAAAAAAAATGAGAACATACTTGGAGACTGGTGCATTATTAGGGTAAAGCACAACCAGACACTTTAGACTATGCACAATTTAGACTTTAGACTCAAACCATCATGTAAAATTACCTAAATTATAAGCTAAATTAAATTTATTATGCATAAAACACTCAGTTGCAATTATCTAAAAAAATTGAAAAAATATGTGCTACCAATACTCCAACTAGAAACCAACACTAGTCGAAAAGACCATAGCAGCCCTTGGTAGCTCGAATAAGGAGTCTCTTTGTTCACGTTCTCTGATATCTGGGGTTTTATTATTGAGACCTCTGAGCCCCAAAACCACCCACATTGCCACCAACCCCCACAACGCCATTCCTCAGGAGTGCCCCACCAGCATGGAAAAGTCTTGGCCCCACAAACAGTCCATGGTCAAGCTCGATAACCTTGGTGAGGCATCCCCTCGAGTATGTCTGTCAACTTCACCCAGCGACAAAGCCTGTGTTCCACCTCAATCGCTCCAGCTCCATGTCGATCGTCTCGGCCCCAGGCAAGATTGCCCCACCCTCCACACCGGCTGCTTAGGCCGCACTGCTGTTCTCTAAGCCTCCATGCTGACATGCCAGATGCCCCCCTCAGCCGTCAGGACCTCCGTAATGGGAGCTCCTGAGATGGACCCAGAGTCGCTGCCAGCGAATTTTTCAGGCTGAAGTAGATCCCTCAGTCACTCCCTGGTGCTCGTCTTCCAGTTCTTGTGCCTCAGATATTGTGCACGGCTACATACTTAAGGTGATGTGCACCTGAGTCCGGAGAGCTGCATCAAGCTGCAGTCATGTCACCGCCATCTTGCCCCTCCTTGACAAAAGAGGAGCAGTCTCCCCATTTTCCAGTTTCCCTAGACAGTTCTCTGCTTCTCTGGAGTTTGCAAGCCCTGGAAGCCGCTGCCGAACATTGGCCTTGTCATCTTACGCCCAGATTCCATGGTCGCAAGATTTTAAAATAAACCACTCTCAGCTCTTTTAACAGGCCGTTTAAAGCCTGTACAGAGCAGTTGGTAGTTGGACTGGGTGGTAGGACCCTGTGGAGGAGCGTTGTATCTCCTCTCCTCACTCTCTGCGGGTCTGCCTTGAAGAGCCCGTTGAAAGAACCAAAGACTTGTTGATCCAAACCAAGGCTTTCATTAACTAAAAGACTGGAGCATATCACAAGTAGGTCAACCAGTCCAGAATGACCTGGTCTGGCTAGGAGCAATCCTTTAAGACCTGCCAGTAGGTGTGGCTACGCTCTCTGCCAATCACAGTCATCCTACACTACCATCTGTACATATACACATTGGTGATAGAATCTGTTCTATCACATGCCTTTTCAGCAGTTCCGGCAGTGCTGCCATTTTTTCTCCTTTAGTCAGAATTGGTTCCATTTCTGTTTGCAGTAAATGTAAATATTTTTGATTATTATAGTCAGCATGACATAAGAATTTTCTAACAACACACATTTAAGAAGTTTGGGAAAGAATGGTGAAGGTTTCTGTGAATATAAAAAAAAGTAGGATAAAATGGCATACAACAGACACATTTTAAAGTGGATCCATTCCTCCCAACAGGTTCAACTTAAGATCTTCAGGAAACCTAAACTAAGGCTTTATATCAGTGTGAAGGGCAAACTGCACAGGGATGGAATGTTAAGCTAATGTCTTCCATTCACTTGTAAAATGCATCCTGTGTTATTAGAGGAATGGAGAATTATTGTCAGCCAATCTATTTCTTTCTCAGTCTTTGTCACACATGATCTGATCATTTCTCTCTTGATCAATTGGGGGCCTTGGTGAACAAATTGGTTACCGTGCCACCTCACAACATTTAAACACTGTGGATTATTTTGAGATATTTTATATTTATGAAAGGTTTTCCATTAAAAGAAAGTTCTTTCTGAACTGTTGCAGAGGAATACAAGGTCATTTTAGAGGGAAAGCGAGAAAGAAAACAATGTGATTGTAAACTGAACATGAAGAACTTGGTTGAGTGGAGAGAAAGATCAATATAATTAATTGTGAGTATACCCAGAGTAATCCATAAAAAAGGCAAAAGCATAGCAAACAATTATGAAGAAATAATGAGAAATACAGCAAGTTATTGGTTAGGCCACCAAAAGGTTTGTTCAACTACTGTATTTATGGTAATTACAGAATCCATTGAAATGTCAGTGGAATTACAATGTCAGAAATTTGAAATTACACAATGTTGAGTGAATCAGAATCAGATGTATTGTCATAAACATGAGTCATTAAATGTGTTGTTTTGCGACAGC
Organism: Narcine bancroftii; assembly: GCF_036971445.1. Lineage (NCBI taxonomy): Eukaryota > Metazoa > Chordata > Chondrichthyes > Torpediniformes > Narcinidae > Narcine > Narcine bancroftii. Next base: position 296,687,684 of record NC_091469.1, on the reverse strand, counting down.
AGCATTGTGTGTTACAGGTGCAAAACTGCTAGACATTGAGGGGAAGAAGCTGATTTTGTAACAGTGAGTGTGTGTCTTCAGGCGCCTGTACCTCCTTTCTGATGGTAGCAATGAGAAAATGGTATGGCCTGGGTGGTGAGGGTCCTTGATGATGGAAGTTCCTTTCTTGAGACACTGCCTCTTCAAGATATTCAAAATGGACTGAACACTAATGATGGTGCTGTCTGAGTTTATAATATTTCCCTGTCCTGTGTCTTAGCCTCTCTGTACCAGACAGTGATTTTGAATGCTGGTATCATTTTTTTTTGGATTAGTGAGATTGGAAGGAATTCAATGGAACATTTTAAACCTTCAAAAGGCTTTAATACTGTGAAAAGACGACAGCTTTTACCTTTAATTAAGAAGTATGCAGCAAGTAACCACCAATATAATTTTTTAAAAGTAATTAAAATAAGATATTCTGGAGCTTGGTTCACTTTGGTACCGTATAAAAGACATCAAGGTGATGATTGCTCCTTTTAGGGGAAATGCTTCTGAAATACAAGCAGTCAAATGGATGGGGAAGTTCTCGCAGCAATACAGACAATGCCAGCTAAATCTGTTCAGTGTTGTTGCAACTTCCCTTGTAAGGATTTAATTTAATTGTCAGGTTTTAATTGCAGAGCATAGTGTAGGTATTATGGAAATCTCAGAGAATAAATTTATTTAGCACTTGTTACAATCTCAGTATATGCTTGTGACATGTAAAGTGAGTAACAGAAAAGCCATTTATATGCATAAATGAAATTATGTTGGTTGAGAGACAAGTAATGAATTCCCCTTCTCTTTTTCCAGGATGAAATTATTGAATCTTTTAAGAATATTTGAAAGAATGAAGGAGTCTATTTGGAATCGTGACATATCTAGCAATGCATCATTATCCTAGATTTTTGTTCAAATTTCTTTGCCGTGGGTCTTAAATACACAAATTTCTAGCTCCAAGTTGAGAGCTACAACTGACACTTTCATTACATAATGATGTAGTGACCATTTACCACATCTGGCTCTGGCCTCTTATAAAGTTTTTACACCACAGTATTAAATTATAGTCAACACAGAAGTTACAGTTACATGGTTAGATAATTATTATTATGAACCTGCAGATTCATTTAATGTTGCAACTAATTTTAATGAAGTGATTTAAAAATTGTGTTCACTGAGCTTAATAATAAGCAGTAGCCAGAAGCTGTGGTAGATTAATTACCACCCAGGCTCGAGGCTGAACTGAGCAGAGGTGTGTGTGTGTGTGTGTGTGTGTGTGTGTGTGTGTGTGTGTGTGTGTGTGTGTGTGTGTGTGTGTGTGTGTGTGTGTGTGTGTGTGTGTGTGTGTGTGTGTGTGTGCGTGTGTGTGGGCTTCAGATCAGTCGTGGCAAAGGGAGAAACTTTCAAATCTCTCCCATTTTTTGCTTGGTGGTGCTGAAAATGGTGCTTATGCAGATAAGACGAGGCTTGCAGCGCAGACTATTACTGCCTCAACTCCCCCCCCCCCCCCCCCACCACCACCACTCTCTCTC